>NW_020955246.1:571680-572864 GCF_003031625.1 Empidonax traillii | reverse complement strand
TGCAAAACAGTGGAAAGGGTCATAATCTGCAGGAGAGTTTTTTTCTCTTTTCTTCATTAGAAAACAACTTCTTGCACAGTGATTCTTTAAATGTTACTTAAATGTTATTAAATATTTTTTTCTTCAATATGCAGTGCATATCCTGTCCTAAAAGTGTAGAATACTTCCTAGAGAAATTTGTGTTGCACTATATTTGCAGATGACACCAAGCTGGGAGGGAGTGTCGACCTGCTGGAAGGAAGGAGGGCTCTGCAGAGGGACCTGGATAGGCTGGATTGTTGGGCTGATTCCAACAGGATGAAGTTCAACAAGGCCAAGTGCCAGGTCTTGCACTTTGGTCACAACAACCCCCTGCAGCGCTACAGGCTGGGCACAGAGTGGCTGGAGAGCAGCCAGGCAGAAAGGGACCTGGGGGTGCTGATCAACAGGAGGTTGAACATGAGCCAGCAGTGTGCCCAGGTGGCCAAGAAGGCCAATGACATCCTGGCCTGGATCAGGAATGGTGTGGCCAGCAGGAGCAGGGAAGTGATCCTTCCCCTGTACTCAGTGCTGATGAGGCCACACCTTGAGTATTGTGTTCAGCTCTGGGCCCCTCAGTTCAGGAAGGATATTGAGGTGCTGGAGCGGGTCCAGAGAAGAGCAACGAGGCTGGTGAAGGGACTTGAGCACAAGTCCTATGAGGAGAGGCTGAGGGAACTAGGGTTCTTTAGTCTGGAGAAGAGAAGATTCAGGAGTGACCTCATCACTCTCTATAACTACCTGAAAAGAGGTTGTAGCCAGGTGAGGGTCGATCTCTTCTCCCAGGCAATCAGCAGTAGGACAAGAGGGCACGGGCTTAAGTTCTGCCAGGGGAGGTTTAGGTTGGATATTAGAAAGAAGTTCTTTCCAGAGTGAGTGATCAGGCATTGGAATGGCCTGCCCAGAGAGGTGGTGGATTCACCAACCCTGAAGGTTTTTAAGACAAGACTGGATGTGGCACTGAGTGCCATGATCTGGTAATCACAGTGCGGTTGGATCAAGGCTTGGACTTTATGATCTCAGACTTCTCTTCCAACCCAGTTAATTCTATGATTCTATATCTTAAAACCAGTGAAATTGTTCAAAGTGCATCCTTAACAGCCCATTTAGAATCTATTATCCATGCACTTTGATGACAATTTTTTTAGCTGTTGAGAGCATCTTTA
>NW_020955246.1:563187-571497 GCF_003031625.1 Empidonax traillii | reverse complement strand
TGCGGTTGGATCAAGGCTTGGACTTTATGATCTCAGACTTCTCTTCCAACCCAGTTAATTCTATGATTCTATATCTTAAAACCAGTGAAATTGTTCAAAGTGCATCCTTAACAGCCCATTTAGAATCTATTATCCATGCACTTTGATGACAATTTTTTTAGCTGTTGAGAGCATCTTTAATTAGGCACCAAAACCCAGACCAATAAAGGTATTTATATGGCAGATTGTCAGGAAATGAATATGTTTCTGTGATGAGTCATAAAGTTTAAAATTCAAATGTGAGAAGTTGGTCACAGGAACATATAAAAACATCCTCAACATGAATCCATGAAAAACAAAACAGCTTTGCTGAAATATTACAGAAGTGCAACAGAGGAAAAATATATTTTGTTCTTTTTTAAAAAAATTAATGATTTGGTGGGAGAACGGGAAGCATTCAGAAAAGCAGAGCTGAATCATGGCAGTGCCCTATCTGGAACTTGGGAAACAAGCAAATTACAGTACAGTTTCTGAAAAAAGTAGACTTCAACGTATCTGGGTTTTTTAATGAGAGGAGAGCATAAACTTTGCTTGCACTCTTTCATGACTATTTTATTAATTTTATTCCTTTATTTCTTCCCCCCACCACCAAAAATTAAAATCTAGAAGCTTCTAATGTGGAATTAATGTAATATTTCCCAGACATGCTGGTATAGAGGTTCTCTAACTGCAAATAAAAATATTTAGATTCCCTGGAAACAGAAGTTTAGATCTTGTCCAAGCAAACTCTGGTCATTAGTTTTCAAAAGTGGATACACTGAGTGCATGACAAACATAAGGTGTAAAATTGAATTAAGGTATTACAAGTGCAATTCCTTCTTTTTTTTTTTTCAATGTGGGCAATAAAGGTCATACCTCATTTAATTAAGAAACGTTTCTGCCAGAAAATGCAAGCAAAAATGTCCCCTTGTGTTGTTCTTCTCAGACTCTTGTGTGAAAAAAACCCCCAAAAGTCTTGTCTATGTAAAAGTGATTGAGTTGGTACAGTACCAAATATGATGACATTTTTTTATAATCTGACAAATATTTTGAAATAACAGTCAGCACACAAAAGTAAATTATAGTCATTGCTTCTTAGAAAAGTAACACACATCTTATATAGTATCTTCTCATTAGTTACTTTCAAAGGTTTTGTTAAGCATGTGTAGATTGATAAATGTTGAAAACTTACATATTGTATAATATCTGTACAGGAGTCAAGTCCTGCTGAAAATGGCTGTGTACCCGGTTCTTGGATTTTATCTGTTTAATTGGTGCACCAACTATTAGTTTTATCCTAATTGAATCAGAGATAATTATAATGAGATATTCTCTCATGGCAAAAGAACTGATATAAAGGCTATGGAACAGTTTCCATTATGTAACCAAGGCAGCTTAAGGAAGAAGTGTTCAAGTACTTGCACACTGAGCACTTTCCTTATGAACAGAGAGGCTCAGCTGAAGAAAGTTCTAGTTTAAAACCTGTTTATGCACCTGTTTGTAATGTTGGTAACCCTCACAAGTACTCATTCATGTATTCAGTGAAAGAACCTCAACAGATTCTATCATTTATTTTAGTACAGATTTAATCAAATTCTGCATGTGTATTGAAGCTTCCTAGGACCATTTGCGTTTTGAAGAAAGAAGAAACAATCTCATGAGAAGACATTCCTTTTATTTTCATGATTACTAGATCCACTATTTTGGGGTCACTTCTGTTTGAGTTCCTAGCAATAGTGCAGGTGGCTTTGCTCTTTTGTTTGTATTTGGGTGAGTGTTTTGAAGCAGTTTGCACCATGTCTATCAATATCTGTCCATGACATATAAATCAAAATGAAATAGAATCACATCTGCTCAATTAAAAAAAAAAAATAACAAAAGAATAGCAATAAAGACTACCAAATCTGAGGGAAAAAAAAGATGTAGTTGTCTAGTTTTTTGGCAGTATGCAACAGCTTCTCCACAACCTGTAAAACTACAGCCAGTTTTAATATTGCAAAAATACTTATTTGATCACTAAAATGAGCAATAACTGTGAAGTAATCAGGTTATATATACAAAGTAAATAATAGAATCACATGAAATTAAAAGTCCATTCACATTCCCTTCATTTACTATCATGTGGCAAAATAAGATTGTGTTTCAAATGATCTAAGTACTGTATAAACCAGCTTTGTATTATTGAATATAAGACAACACTAAGAAAACCTAGACATACTATGTTGCTACCAGCATCAAACAATCTGTGTGTTGCATTAGAGCCATCATTCATACTTTCTTGATAAGCAGTGTTAACTAGGCATTATTCCAATAATCTTACAAGGTTGCATATTTGCAAATTGAATATCTGGCCATCAGTAAGCTTTTTTTGTGACTAAAAAATGTATTCTATTTTACTGACTCATAAGAGTTGATGACAATTCAAGAAATATTTCTCAGAGGAATCATAGACTCTCTTCAATGCTTTGTATATACACTTACGTATGTGTATATATATATTTATATATCCCCACATATAGGTATGTATGTATGCACATGATTATGTATACAAACACAGGGTAGGCTTTTTCTAAAACACCAAAGCATATCTTTATGTTTTCTATGGAAACTAGCTCCTCAGGCTTAAAGCATGTGTAATTTAAAGTATCTCATGCTATACTTCCGTGCAGACCAATAGCCTTGAAATACTTTAATCATTAACGAAAGCACTGAGAGTGTTTTCACAGGGACTTTTCTGCATTTTTCTGTGGCTTTTCTTTGTTTTACAAACTGCTGAAGGAAAATAGTGCCCTAAACCTATAAGCCAGGTTTGTGGTGTAAACTGGGAAAATTATTTTTGTGGTACTTTCTGGTTTTACAAATACATTTGAGTTTAAATATGTTTTCTAAAACATCTGATTCAAATACATCCTAACTGTTACTGGTTAGGATGAAACAGGCCCAGTTCCAGACCAAATTTAGGAAATACATATAAATTCAAATATTTAGATTTTAAGTGGAAAGTTAAATCAAGGATATTCCTGGAAAATGGGAAATGTGATTTATTACACTTATTTTTCTCCAAAACAACACAAGTACCTCAATCACTGTAAATAAATTGATTTTTGACATTAAATTATTGCCAATCAACCAAGAAGAAAGAGTGTAAAGTAGATTACACACAAATGTTCACCTATGTCTCTTCACAATTGCTGAAGCATTGCACTACAAATCTGTCTTAACCATGTATTTGCATAACATAAATCCAGTTCATTTTATATGAATAGTGATGGAGATAGTATTTTTTTAATATCTTCAGATCATTGAGGTATCCTGTTTTCTTTGATCTAGGAATATGCACACAGCAGAACACAGTTTCCATATAGTACTAAACACTAGGTAAGAAGAAAGAGTCATATTCTTTGTTAGAATATATGTTGTGTATTTTAACACAGATGTATTATATACTGTACTGTAAACATAATTATGGATGTAATTTACTCCAGAGTTTGCAATAGATTTGGAACTTTTAGAAATTAGTAAACACTAGCACGAAAAAATCCATTAAGAAAGAGATAATGCCAGTAGAGAGTTATTTGTGTAATTAATATAATCTACTAGGTTGTAATATTATTGTAACATTACAGTATAATGGTTAATTGTAATTGGTCCAATATATCTTTAGATGGTATCGAGAAGTTTTACTACAAAAGCACTATGAGTAGGGATATATTGTGTTTCTGTATTTTTCTTGAAAACTGAAAACAAAATTAGGTGGGATTTTAATGTGGAAGAATTTGTGCCCACTAGGGATCTGTTTCTAAACAGGAAAGTCAATGTGGTTGTAAAAAAGGCTGAAGATTTCCAGGAAAAGGCATTGTTCTCTTTCAGGAATAGAGCAGTTTAAAGCATTCCTTTGAAAGAGAAGGAAGTTACTTAGCCCAGGAGGGAACAGAAGGTCAGACAGAATGAATGCTAAATACTGAAGATTTGTTGCTGCACAACTATAGAAACTTTTATAATGTTTTAATAGAAATATCTTACTAAGTAGCACTTAGGCATTTTCCAGTTCTAGGGACCTGGACAAATTTCAATTCATGTAATTACGTTGTTACTTACTCTCTCCCTCCCTGAAGTTTCAGTAACTTTCATCATCATTCTTTCACATCCTGTCCAGAACTACCAAAGGTTTCTGTGTTAGCAGGACTTATGCTCTAAATAGAGCTAGTGACAAGCATTTGAAATCCAAAATGGTTATTTAAAGTCCAGCATCATGCAAACAAATTGTGCTTCATTTTTTCCCCCATTATTTGACAAAATGAAATCCATCTAAGAAGAAATGTAATTTAAACTATTCCTTTCTTAAGTTAAACATTGTATCTGACCCAAGTGATCCCTTTTCAATTTTATGGCCCACTGAAATTTTTGCGACCAGCATATTTGGAATTAACAATGAATCAATTATTTAAATTAATGGAATTTCAATCTAGGTATAATTTCACTAGACAAAGAAATATTCTCAGTGGATTATTGGTATTTTATGGTGTCAGTGGTGATGTATTAGAAGAGACTGAGAACTAATCTGAGAGGTGACACATCACTTGCAATGTAACCCAGTTGAAATGTGGTGCAATTTCCCCTACACTTGCTCATGTTAATGGAAGTCTGAAACCCACTACTTCTCTGAGACACTGGTACATTAATAGAGACAACAGTCAGCTGAAGGTACTGGCTTAAGCATACAAAATCCTTTAAAGTTAATGGCAAAGTATCACTCGACTTCAATAAAGTCAAATTTTCCTCCATCACGTTGAGACTTAAGATGTGGTTACTGCTGCAGAACTGCCTGATGTTAGTGAGAACAGGATGATGATAAGGGAATGCAACCAGGTCACACCCAGCTTTCCCCTTCTGGAGGCCCAGAGCTACTGTGGTCAGAAGGGAAATGAACTGCTGCTCTGGAGAAATTCAGGCCCAGGTTAACAATGGAGTTTGCAGCACTGTGAAATGACTATTCACAGCACTACCTTTGTAGAACAAATTTCACCTAAAACATATGGAAAGCAAATCACTAATGGAAACATATGGAAAGCAAATCAGTAAATGATACTCAGAAAGTCAACATTTTAAAAACAAAAAGAAATTTGCATTTAAAATGTCAGAACCTATTTTCAATATGTATCAAGAGCAAAGGAAATCAGACACAGAGAAATCTGAAACTTACTTTTTCTCTGCAACCTAAGGCAGCACTTGTCCATATTTGTAGATTGCTCTCTGATCTGATTTCAATGAACAGTTCACTAGGTACAATAGAATAAGTTACAGAGAAAAAGGCAAATTATGATACATACATCAAGATATTGTTGGGAATGTCTTCTTTGAAAACCAGCAGTGCTTTTATTCAAAGCATTTTCATTTGATGGGCTCATCCTTTCTTATCAAGATATTTTTCTTTTAGTTATGCCTGTGAGCCTGAGTTCAGTAGCCCACAGATATCTATAGTTATTTTCAGGCAAGCATCATAGTAATTCCCAAAGATACAAACACAGCAGATTCACATGGCAATGCTGCAAATGTGGTCTAGTTCTGGAACTGCATGTGTTATCTCAGTGTTACAGGAAAGTCTACTTCTTAACAGTGAAGCATGGAGCTTATTTATTGTGTTGTTAACGTAGTCAAAAATGATAATAATCTGACTTAACAAAACATCCTAAGCAATACTGAATTCTAATTGGAGTCTAATCCTGTAAATTCCATACAGATGCTACTGATTTTAAGGAGTGGCTTCCCAGTTAAAAGACTGTACATGTGAATTAGGAATCTAAATATTTTCTCTTTATTTGTTCCTTTTATGTCACTTGGAGTACCTGTATGCAATTATGAACTTCCAATCAAATATATACTAGGCTACACGAGACCAATTAGGTCTATAGTTGTTGAAACTTGTAAAATGCAATTACATAGTTTTAATGCAAAGAAAGAGAGATAATACATCTCAGAATGTTAATGTTTTATCAGCAAACACACTCCAAGTGTGACCTGTGTGGTCTAACTTTCATTTTCTTGTTATCAGATGCAGCATGTCACCAGATCCAAAATACATTAGAATGTAAACACAGTAGACATGTACAGCAAACATATTTTAGTAAGAAACTATTGTGATTGAACAAGTCCTAAGTGAAACCAATTCAAAGTTTTGAAGAAGTTACTGTTAAAAAGTATTTTGTTCACTCTAGATGGAGAGATTTATTGTGGCATACTTACTTCCAGAATGGATTTTTTTTCCCCTTGTTTCTGTATTTCAATTATCTTACTGACCAGACAAGCTAATTTTCATTTTCTAAACTATGATACTAGCTAGGATAAAAGAAATCTCAGGTTCTTACCCAATAAATGTATCTTCTCTTCTGAGTTTTATGCATTTCTGCATTGATCTTATTTGACAACAACAAAAGAAACAACACATTTTAAGAGTCACTATCTCAGAAAGAACCAAGTAGTACAGTATTTCCATGTTTATCTCCACAAAACCATAGTGTCCTCGAAATTATTTCTTAATAACTAGCTAAATGTGCAGATCTAAGAAAATCTCCATCTTCTGAACTTTTCAAAGCTGGAACAAATTCTAGTCATATTGTGAAATCCTAAACATCATTCTGTTGTTGACTAAGAAATTTTTAAAGAGAATTCAAAGACCTGTTGTCATGGTTTTGCTGGAACCTGTCTACCTGTTTTCTGGAAATAAAATAGTGCTAATATAAACCTAATTTGGAAACCTGTGCAGTTTGTGATGTAGATGTTTCCAAATATCAGCTCTTCCTTGGACATCTAGCTGGAATAGGGAGCAAGCATTGTGTCTCTATGGATAAAGCATGCAAGATCCAAAGATTTCCAGTATTTCCCAATACAGCTTGTAGGAAAAACAGACCCATATTTTGTTGGAATCTGCTGAGAGATAAGCTTTTATGAAACATTGGTTTTGACTTATTGCAGATGCCCCTAGGCATCTGTTCGTCTGAAAACTCACAGCCAACTGCACCCACTTCATCGGCCCTGATGTCCTCAGTCCTGTTACTCTGTACTGGTTTACTCAGTTCTGAGTGCTGTCTCGTCTGCTGGTGATTGCCCAGGACAAATTTTCTGAGAGCGCTGAGCTGCCAAGAAGCAGGTTAGAGTCTGTCTGACAGAAAATTTACAATGAAAGCATAATATAGTTTTCATTAGGGCTGCATGCTTCATTTAAGACTGTGCACTTCAAGCACGTGTGTATCTACAGAAATTCTAGCTGCACTTTCTGTTGTACAAAGGTTTCAGAATGTAGGATATCTGTATATCGTAGAAAATGGACCTTTGGGAAATCTAACATTAGTCTTTAACAGCTACACTGAGAAAAAATATTGAAGTTTATCCCTGCCCAGGGCACAGAGGTTGGAACTATATGATCTTTAAGGTCCTTTCCAACCCAAACCATTCTGTGATGCTATGAGTCTAAGTTGCTCTTTTCCCAGTAATGGTACAAACTTCTGTGTCTCATTTAAATTTTTGAGAACCTTGTCCATTGTCCTTTGTCCTGCAATAGCTTGAAACATTAAGTTTGAATGATCTGTTGAATGGTTTTGACTGGGAACTGGTCTGTCTTCTAAGCTTATGAGGGGGATGATAAGTAAGTCTTGAGGCTTTCAAAGTTAACTTGAAACCTTACAGCAAAGTAATTAGCAAGGAATATAGATGAAAAGGAGAAAGCATCCAACCTCTGGCATCTGTATTTGAGTGTGTGATTGCCAAATGTCTTGCACTGAAAGCATCACTAAACTTCAGGAGCATTTAAAGTGTGTCTCAGTGGGTGGGAACCAATACACAGAAACATCACTCATAGTAATCTACTTGAATTGCATACAAAGTGAATAATGCTGATTTATGTCCATTTAGGGTTTTTCCTCTCATTCTCTCAGTACCATTCGGTATAAAATGAAAGTCATGTTATTATTAAGGTCTTTATTCTCCATTAACTGTTTTCAGGCAGCAGTGGTGGTTCCTGCATATTGTGTAGTTTGGTCCAGAATTTGCCCCAACAAAAAAACCTTTTAGTTAATGGCAGCACTGAACTGCTAAAACTCTCTTTCCAGGGTCCCCATCTGCAAAGAAAATGGACAGAGGATAACGGAACAGCCTATAATACTTTCAGTCATCATTTTCACTGATAATGCCTAGGTTAAATATTGGAAAGTATACCTATGCCTACACAAAGTGCAACTAATTGCTTTGCATTTCACTCAGCTCCTTAGAATATGCCAGTATACCCAAGCATCTCAA
>NW_020955246.1:559722-560994 GCF_003031625.1 Empidonax traillii | reverse complement strand
AAAGAAAGAAAAGAAAAGAAAAGAAAAGAAAAGAAAAGAAAAGAAAAGAAAAGAAAAGAAAAGAAAAGAAAAGAAAAGAAAAGAAAAGAAAAGAAAAGAAAAGAAAAGAAAAGAAAAGAAAAGAAAAGAAAAGAAGAAAGACCCACATTTTATTTCACTTGACGTGAGTATGTACCGATGTTAATTCATCCCTGATCACATCGGGTGTGAGTGGAGGAGGTCTGGGGAGAACACAAAATTCTTGGAGGCAGCCTCAGACGCCGCAAACCCTGACAATACTGCCACCTATGGACCAAAAGTGCCAACATCAGCTCCGCAGAGCCCTTTGCAGGGACAGTCTTAACGATGAAACGAGCAGAATTGTATGGGCAAATTCAGACTCCCGTACATGGTTGATTCACCTGGTGAACTGTTGGAGCGGCTACTTTGGTTTATCTAGTTCAATGCTTTTATAAAATTTAATTAGGATCATCATACAGCAACCTAACCTGTCTTCAGAAATTGTGAGCTGCAAGTCCAGACCCCAGATGAACTCTTTTGCTCATTTAAAGCTAAGCAGCTTTTTATAGAAAGATTTTTTTTTCCTTAAAGTGCACACAAGGAGCAATGGAGCATGATATGCCTTTTTTTCCACATTAAAGTAATTATGTAAAGGCAGTAACACTGAAAATACTTGATGAAATCAAAAATTTACACTAGCTTTGCAGACATTTAAGGCTGTCATTTTAAAGATATTGGTACAATTTTCTTACGCTGTGGAAGAAACATGGGTGATTAGACCTAATGCCTTCAGATATCTTCATGTCACTCTCCTAATATTAGTACTTACTACTAAAATACCGTGAATAGTCTAGAAATTAATTTCTTAAATCTGTTTGGAAATAACCATCTATATTTATATCTATAATTGGCCTTTTCATTGTTTTTCCATTTATTCTATATATTTATATTTTTCATATAATAAATCAATATTACTGTTTTATTGTCAATTCTGGCAAGTTGTCTCCCTTTTCAATTCCCTTACAGTCCTTACTAAGAAGTTAATTAACCTAGCTCAAGGAAAGCAGCCCTAAACATATTTATTTCTTAAATGTTAAAATAAAATAAAAAAAATATTCTTCACCTAATATGCCAATGCTTTAATGTAAAACATTAAATAAATCAAGATGAATAGGGTGCAGTGAAGGGCAAGCTGATAGATTGACAGGATTCAAAGTAGACAAAGCGGTCCTGGCACCCAGGCTCAGAAAAAGGTAGGATTTCTGACAGCCT
>NW_020955246.1:558534-559701 GCF_003031625.1 Empidonax traillii | reverse complement strand
AGGGTCCCCATCTGCAAAGAAAATGGACAGAGGATAACGGAACAGCCTATAATACTTTCAGTCATCATTTTCACTGATAATGCCTAGGTTAAATATTGGAAAGTATACCTATGCCTACACAAAGTGCAACTAATTGCTTTGCATTTCACTCAGCTCCTTAGAATATGCCAGTATACCCAAGCATCTCAATATCACTAACCTCTGTAAAATGCTATAGGAAAAAGTGGCCTAAACAAATGAAATGTTGATCTGCCTTTTATTAATTTCATTTTTTATCTTCTTGTATACAGACATTTGACAGCTGTGACATTCATGGGCAATGCATTTGAAAAAGAAGACATAAATATTCAGAGACGTATTAGAATGCTGTTCAATGTAAGCACCTGTCTACTTAGTGTTGACAGAAAATCATTTACTTTGCTTTATGCATGTTCTCTCCAGAGACTACAGAGGTCCTATTTTATTTAAAGAGCTGGTCCCAACATCAGTACTAGCTCTTGAAAATGCAATATATACATCTAATTATATTTATTAAGGAAAAAACTTTGGTTTATATTTTCAATAAGACTGAAATAATTTTTTCAACCTCTACTTCAGAATTTCTTTCTCTGGGGAAATAAAAGTAGAAGGGGAAAAGGGAATGAGGACTAGAAAAAGTATGACCTCATGGTGTCTTTAATTATGACATCACAAAGGATGATACAGAAAGTGCAATATCATGAAAATAAAACAAAAAAAATATGTAATGAAAAAGGGATCACTGCCAAATCTTTTTGATAGCTAATGCTCGTATAGTTCCACTAACTTTAGGAACTGACATAAATACATCTCATTTAAGTATGAAAAATAAGGGAACTAGATGCTCAATGTCAGGGTATTTTAAAAAAACTACTTAAAGCATTATGAAATGTAAATTTTTTCTGCTTTTTGATAGAATGCCAAAAGACTAGTAGAAACAAGAATCATCAGATGACTGGGACTGCTAGAACTCTCAAAAAAACCCCCAAACAAACAAACCAACCCCCCAGAAAACTCCCAAAAACAATACCACCAACAAAAAAAAACAAAACACAAAAATATTTTTAAAACCCAGAATAAACAAGGAAACAAAACTCAAACTAAAATAAATTACTGCAACCCCCAAGTAATCTCTGTTTTGAGCAAAAT
>NW_020955246.1:526604-555906 GCF_003031625.1 Empidonax traillii | reverse complement strand
TTAAAATAAAATAAAAAAAATATTCTTCACCTAATATGCCAATGCTTTAATGTAAAACATTAAATAAATCAAGATGAATAGGGTGCAGTGAAGGGCAAGCTGATAGATTGACAGGATTCAAAGTAGACAAAGCGGTCCTGGCACCCAGGCTCAGAAAAAGGTAGGATTTCTGACAGCCTATGTGTTATTGGCTATCTGTAGCTCCATGGAGAACCTATGTGTGTTTTTGGAGCACTTTTTCAAAGCAATTGACATTCCTACACTGATGTAAATCATGATAATATTTGCCATGTCCAGGTAAGATCCTTAAAAATGAGCACCTGTGGAAAGGACAGGAGAAACAGGAGGGAAGGAAAGGAAACATTTAGAAACAATATATCTGTATTTCTTCAGACCATCCTGTCTATACTGTGTGTCCTCGTTTTAATGTTTTCTGTCTTTTACGTCTCAACCATCAAAGCAGCCAATTCTATAGTTTCACACATTTTCCCATCTTTCCCATCTTTCCCATCTGAGCACTAGTGAGCTAACTTTCCGTAGTGACATTAAACATTCAGTATTTGGGAAATACTCTAATTAAACTAAATTTTGTTCATATTTATTTTCGTACTCCCCACATACCAGAGGAAAGGTCCTGATATAGCTAACAGAATAAAATTGGTGTTGGCAATGTAAACTGGAGGATAAATCTCACAATCTGATTAACAAGCACTTGAGAAGATAGAATACCTTCTATTTTCTTGAAAGTAATATCGGAGTTATTTTTAAACATATGCATTAGTAGCTACTTATTTATTATATACACACATAAAAGTGAGAATAAGAGTTTTCCTATTAAAATCAATAGAAGTACTCCTGTGATTAAAGTTTCACTTATGATGAAATGCGGCCTTACGTTCTACATACACTTTCATTCAATATGTGCATATTGTGAATATTAAATAATGTTAAATTACTCCCTTTTTCATAATAGAATCAGCTTGACAGTTACAATGTTCAAGCACTAAGCAGCACATATTACAATGGCAGCTCCCTGTCATGCAGTAATTTTCTCCCTTTTAATATTCTTGAAATTTAGCTCTCACAAGTAGATGAAATGATCCTGTTGCTCCTTTAGACTTTACATCTAGTCAGAAAGACTACTCTCTCATGTATGATTGTCTTTGAGTTACATGAGTTTTTTTGACTTGCTCCTTCTCAGTTGTTTTTAGGGGCAGAGTGAGGATGGAGAAATTATTTTAACCTAGATTCCCCCTTGGGAACAATAAAACTGGATATCATCTTCACCTTTGACATCACTGTGGAACCCTCATGTTTGTTTCCACAAAAGTGGAGTGGAAGGCTGGAAGGAGTACAAGAGGACAAAGGATCTTGTCTTTCACTTCCCATTAGGTGGTTGCTCTGGTATTCTTCTTGTGCTTAAGGAGTACTAAAGATGAGAATATAAGCAGAGATTTTCACTGCATTTCATCTTGGGCACCAAAACAGCACTAAGGTCTCCTTAAGCATTTAATAAAGTTGGGAGTCCATAGATTTAAGAGATGAAAGAAAGAACTGCATGAATAGCAGAAGAGCTAGTAGATTCCGAAGGGAATATACCTTGCTTTCTTTAAATTTCACTATCATGACTTAGGCAAAGAAAAGGAGGCCAACTGGCTGTTCCTGAATACCATTCTCTTAGGAATTAGGTGTTGGGGAAGACAGTGAGCCCAGAAATTCTGGGACAAAGTCAAACCTTGTATCTTTTTGCTGGAGGTGTCAGGATATGTGTGCAGCCTTTCAGGAGTAGAGATTTCAGAGAATGTCCCATGGTCAATTAAAAAACTCCTATTCCTCGGGGCATAGTTATAAATGTCTATCTTCTAAAAGAAAAAACTCAAAGGTGAAATGATTGAATTCCTACCACCTAATGGTTAGTACAGTATTTCTGTGACTCAAAACCAGATTTTATCTGTAAAGAATCTGGATTTGGAAGGAAACATGTATTAAAAAAAAAAAAAGATGAGACATATCATCTGTGATACTATTAGTTGTGACTCTATCTGACAGCTCACAGGAATGTCACAGTAAACAACAATCCAAAGAGAATAACAGATTCATAAACATTAAAGATAGAAAAGTCCATTTTGTAATTACCCTTTCTTAGCAGTGCATTATGTTGTACTAGGCAACCTATTGTTTTGCCCTATTTTTTTTCTCCAAAACAACATCCTTCATAGATTTTAGTCTAATGGATCTAAGTTAAATCAGCCTGCTTTACCAGAGAATATAACAATTCTGTAATTATCATCCTTAGCTTAAAAGATGATCCATTGGATGGATCCATTAGATCCAATGTTTAACTATATTTGATTTAGATTAGGTAAAAAATAAAGTAAACTGAGACACTCATTATTAAAAACTGGATACTGTGGTTAGGAAATATTGAAAAAGTAAATTCTTGTGTTTATGATTCGTTGTTTGTAGGATTAACAACTCTTTTAAATACTAGTTTGATTTAGCTGTAAAAGTGTATGGATATAAATACAATAGGACATTCCTAAGGGGAATTGCAATTTAAAAAAAAAATCCATATTTACTGTAATAAATGTTATGCCAAAAAATTTCATAGCTGCCAGAAACATGGAAAATGCTATACCCAAAGCTAGAAAATTGTTCCAGTACAAAGCATGCCTAATATATAACTTCCCAAATACACAGTATATCCCTAGTAAAGATATAAATTATGGTTGCAAATGAGACCACAAACAAAATTTTGCTCAAGGCATGAATCATAAATTCAAACAATAATCATCTCCTGCATGAGGCACAACTACTTTGTTTACTTCTTATACTCTGTTTCCTAAACATGAAGATGAAAGTAGGTCAAGTAAATTTAGCATCTTTTCACATGAAGTATGTTATGATAGCGGGTGGCACAGCCTAATTTACAATTACATGAGTTTACATGAATATGAAAATATGTGTTTTCACTGTGCTGTGTCATTACACATATTGACATTTTACTCACAATGACACAGAATCATAAAAAACACCCAAGATTTGGAGAAGGGAGGGAGCAGTCTGAATGAAATTTTGACATGTTAGGAAAGAGCTTCGTATGATGTTGAATGTTATTTCTAAAACTGGTTGTCGGGGTGTTTATGCAGTGAGTTGCAAGGGAAGAAGAGGGAAACTTGGAGAAACCACTGGTTTCTTTCATTTCTAAACTACATCAATTTTGTTGCAGCTATTAATCAAGAAAAAGCTTTTCTGAGAAAATTCGAAAATTTAACAGCCATGGACTTTCTTAACATAGGACTGAAATGCAAAAGAAACTTTAAATCAGAGGCTGAAATCAGAAAAATTTTTATCCTTCATTCTGCCATGAAGTTTCAAGTATGGTTCATGTAGGAAACTTCCTCTGAATAAATGCTTACTTTATTATAATGATTGTCTTTTATGGAAAGCAGGAGAACTGGTGTGGCCCTTTTGACCATAAACTTTTGTAGATATAAGATTTTTAATTAAACTTCCAAAACCTCTCAAGTTGTATACATACAGTGTGTAACAATTTTTGGAACAAACAGGTTCAAAAAAAGTTTCTCAACAGTTGTGGATGAATATGTTGCTGAGCGGTTAGCCTATCAAGACCAGAATATGGCTTATTTTGTTCAATTAAACCTGCTTATTGCTCCAACTTTAGTGGAATAACAGGTACTTCAAACAATATAAATTCGGTTTTCAAAGAAACTTGCTTGTCTGCCTGTACTGGTGAATGAACAAGCATATTTGATAAAGTGGAGCAGAAGAACAGGAGAAAGTCACATGTCCATAGTTCCTTCCACATAAATCAGTAATTGTACTACATTTGTTGTAGTTGTAGAAAGTGTTTAATAAGAGAGTGGGTTCTAGCATACATTCAGCTCTAGTCATCACAGCTCTAGTAGAAAAGAGTGTATTTCCTCTTGAACCACAGTACTTAAAGCTTCAACTCAATAAGCTACTTTAAATTAACTCATGACCCAGTGACCAAGTCACATGTTTGAGGTAAGCACGAGGTTACACACTTTGCTGAGTACATTCTGGTTGAGGGCAGAATTTGGCTTGCCATCTTACTTTTCAAGAGTGTATTATAAGAGGACAAAGACTTTAAGGATTATTTATACTTAAAATAATGTAGGCTTGACAGTCAGCAGTGACTAAATAGTTTAGCATTTTTAATTAAAGACAATAAACCAAAATTGGGTAGATTAAAAATAGAAGGTAAAGCACTTAGTACAAGAAGAGTTGAATTATCAATATCCAGTATACATTACTGTTGTGATGTTAAAAATTATATTTGTACTTCATGATGAAAAATAGAAACATGAAAATGTTTCTTTCCACATGTGGAAAGAAATCTCTCATTTTTATAACTAATATATATTAACTAATATATATACAAATATAAAGCTACCAATAGTTATTCATAACTCAATCACAGCAATAAAAAGCCATAATGTGAAAGAGTTTAAGTCTTTAAAAGACTGAAACATCTTAGCTGTAATGAGTTTTGAAATATCAAAAGTACAAAAACCAGGACAAGATAGAAATTAAATCTGAAGAAGCTATTTGGAAAACTACTGAACGGAAATAGACATTATGGGCATTGCCATCCATAGATAGAATAGACAAAAGTAGAACAATATTTGACACAACCTGCTCAATTGTCAGCTGCAATTAAAACACAAAAAGTGTATCATGATGAAGAATTTTAGGGTGTTTATAGTTCTGTTATTAACCCCAGCAGGGAACAATTTTAATAATTTTCCACTGGCAAACAGAAACAGACAACTGAAAGCTTAATATAATTATGAAACTGAAGGTGGAATTTGATCATAATTTTTGGAGCAAAAATACTTGCTTTAAAAAAAATGTACAACATGAATATGCTGTCAAGATGGATACAAAGAAAAACTGAGACAGATAAAACATTGTTCCAATTTTCAGCAGCATATACATTGCAAAGCATGGCCTTAAGGTCTAGGCTCAATTTCTTTGGTCAAATTAAAAATTTGTGTATATCAAATGTGTGTGTTGAGTTCTCAGGTACCATTGCAACGAAGTATTAACTTTCAACACATTACTAGCACACCTTAATAACTAGTTTTTCACTATTATTGACATACAGGAGCTTCAAAAGTTCATTTATTGTCCCAAGGAAGAAAACTTAGGACAGTGTAAACAAGTCTCTAAAATCCTGCAACAACTAATCGATGAGGGATTTAATGTTTACTTGAAGAGAAAAGGTATTTGGGTTTAAGTTCACAGAACCTAATTTTGACCAGGCACGGGCAGCTTCTTTACTACCATGGCCTGTTTGTTAAACTGTGATAAATTCCTGAAGAAATTCATCTGTATTAAGAGGCATCCCATTCTAATTGGGCTACATTATGAGTTGTTGCCTGATTTGAATATGATACAGCTATTTGTGTTTTGAAATTTGGAGTGAAATGTCTTCTTGCAGCTGTTGTTGTCTACAGTTTCAACCAAAACCAGTTTTTTTCCAGTCAAGTTGTAAAATGCTAAAACCAGAAAATGATAGTGTAAAAAATATAACTTAAGAAAAAGGCAACAAATCTTCTCTCCTAGTTTGATCAGAATAATCCCAAACAACTAATGAGAAATATAAACATATGTTTACTGTGTTTGTCACTGCAGATGAACTAACACAAAGTTATGCTGTTTTTAAGACCTACCCAAATACTACGAGCCCAACTTTAGAGTCAGACTCCTTCTATATATTATCATTTAGTGGAGAGAATAAAGAAACTCTGCTAACAAGTTAAATAATATTACACAGTTGTTTCATCTTTCTGGTGTCCAAATAAACTTGATTTCATAAAGAAAAAGTTGCTGAAATGTGGTATTCCACAATATCTATCTTAATGAAGAGCTTGTATCATGGGCTCCTTCCTTTTCCATTTGCAATTGTTTTACATGTTTGTGGCAATTTCAACAATTACTTGCTAAAAAAAAAATGTTGAATTCTGTATCTTTACTTATGGTCACAATGAGGCAGCTGAAAACACAGAGAAGCAGCAACACAAGCTGAGTATTGCCTTTTTGGATATTTGGATATTTGCAAATCACAGTTTGAAACTCATAGAAAGTAGTGATTTTTTAGAATTGTCAAAGAATACTCACAACGTGTGTATTCATTGGCAGCTAGACACTAGACTGGCCAAAATAAATCATACTTTAGGCAGGACATGATTTCACTAAATAGTGAATAAAATAATACAATATATGTTCACCAAAAACTGCAGGATGCTATATTGAAAAATGGTAGGGAATACATATTCATCCTCTGCTTGCTATCCCAAGTTATTTGCAAATAAGGACTGACTCTGAGGCTTTGTAATAAATAATGGTACATAGTGCTCAACACAGTTACATGGTATTCCCAGCATTATCTATTTAGTACCTTGGCAAAATAAACCTCAGTAAAAATGCTTATCCGTGTTCAGAAAGCCAAAAGAATTGTAAAAGGTGTTGGCAATTTTATAGCTACGGACACTTCCTCACTAGTTGCTCACCAAGATACATATTTCAGCCTGACCACAGTATAGAACTGTGGCTCTCCACCATAGCAAACTTACATTTCACCTCTGAGCTTTGCACTTTTCTTTCTTAGTCTTCCAGAATCTTTGCTAACTTCACAAATGTCCTCATTGAGACAAAGTGCCAAAGCTGGAAGGTTGAGTAGCTTTACATCTCCTGAGGAAAACTGTAGCGATGGCTTTTTACCCTCAGAAAGCATCTGTCTCCCTGCAGCTGCTAATAACAGAAAGATCAACAAGTCTCAAGTTTCTTGGGAGCATATTGAAAAGCATTTGCAGTCTTCCAGGCAGTATCACTGTATTAAAGTGGATGCATTCATGATAAGTACCTTAGTAGCTAAATTCTTTTTGAACATAGTGATTCTCTGTGCTAGTGTGATGACAGACCCAAATAAGACCTAGGAATTTTTAGGCGGCATTATCAGTGAAAGTTAATGTTGTCCTATAGTTATTGAACAGGTCTTTTTAAATAAAGAATGTCTTCAAAGTCAACGTTTAAGTCACTTATTAATATGTGAGAAGTTATTATTCATGACTAGTATTTGGGTACTTTCTAAGCTCCTTTCTAAGTGTAAGAGCTGCCATCCATGCTATTGAATAGCCACCAAAGCCTGATAAGGAAAAATAATGAAAAAAATAAAGGAAGATAGGGAGAAAATGTGAAAGAATGGAGCCATGACATATTTAAGGTTTTGTTAATTGTAAAAAACAAGGAGTCACATTTTCATAAATCTTTAAGAGATAGGGGTCAAATCAAAGTAATTTCTGAAATTAACATATTTAGAAAATTTCTCAGGACAATCCTTTTTCTAGTAAACCATTGAATTTACACATTTTGGGGAAAAAATATTAAAAAAATAAACTAGTAGAGTCACTTTATTATTACTCTTCCCTCTTTCAATCTGCTCAGCAAACCTAAAGCAAAAGTGTGAAGTACTTCTTATTAAAGTAAAATGCCATGTTTAGAAAGAACAAAGTACCCTCACTTAAGTTTTGAGCTTTGAAGATTTCATTTACTTAAACAATAACGAACACAACCTTCTAAAACACTGAGAATTAGACTAAAGACAGGAATTGACCTTTAAAATAGCCAAGTGACCAAGCCCTTGGCACGACTGCAGAGGAGTGCAAGCAGTTTTTTCCACAACAGTATCAGTGGTTATACACCAAGATCTTTAAAGTTTGTGTTTAAATCTTTTTTACTCTTCCCTATTTTTAAAGAAACCCATATGAATTCAGGGAACCTGACTGCAATGAAAATTGAAAGTTGTCTGCAAATCACATCTTTAAATAACAGGTCAGTTTTTGTCACACATGAGTCACCTTCATTACCTGTGTCAGCAGCAATTTACAAATCTTTTCACGCACCTGAAGCATAATATATCAGACTTTTATTCATATGTTGCATCTTCTAATGCAAATCTGTCTTCAGTGTAAAACCAAGGCTTCTGTGCTGTAGGTGGAAGGAAGGGTGAAAAACACTCTACCAACAGATAACCATCTGGCAGATTCTCTTTCTCTCTCTGCTATCTCCATGTGATTTTTATCACTTTACAAAATGTCACTAAGCAAACAGAG
This sequence comes from Empidonax traillii, assembly GCF_003031625.1. NCBI lineage: Eukaryota > Metazoa > Chordata > Aves > Passeriformes > Tyrannidae > Empidonax > Empidonax traillii. The sequence goes on along the minus strand of NW_020955246.1, from coordinate 547,744 downwards.
AAGACCACAAGCAAACCTTTAGTTTCATAAAATCATGTTTTATAAACTGTTGAGAAACACTGACATGTAATGAAACCCTATTCTCTATATGCCTTCCTCTTTGTAAATGATTTGTTTCCCTCCCTTTATGTATAAATAAACAGAAATGCGTCTGTATGCTTGATGTTTGGGTTTTAGTTCATATTTTCCTTTTTTTTTTTTTATTTTATTTGGTCATCATAATCAAGGCTATTACAGCAATAGATCTTATCTTTAGAATGGCAGTCCCCTTGCACCTTCAGTTCAGATTTTTGTTTATGCTTGGATGCAATTGTAGCTGTTTCTGATAGTTTTAGGTCAGCCATGACAGACTATGGGTGACACTAAATAAACAAGCTGGGAGTCTGTGACCAGGAAGGAATGATACTGGTGCTCAGAATTTGATTTTCTCTGGTTAATCAACATTTTCATTCAGAATAATCCACTGTGTAAAGTAATAGTTTGTTAGACTACACATATTATGCTGTAAGGTCTAAAAAACAGACTAAAATTTCCCTACAACTCACATAGGCAAGCAGAAAGAACAAATCGTGCCTAATCTTATTTCGGTTATAGTAGGGTACAGAAATTTGTTTGTATATTTAATTTATGTTCAGCTATTTCTTCCTGCCTCCTCCTTTCCTTCTCTCAGTCAAATTCCAATGCAGTAAGTTGATCTGAGCACAGTCTGGCAGGGAGTAGATAGGACAATTCCTTGCAGCCTGCTCAAGGGGGATAAAAAATTCAATGATAAATTCAGTAACTATACTCATGGAAGAAGGGATAGAATAAAATCCCACAAGAAGGAATAAAATATCCTAATCAAATGGGTACCTGCTCCAGCTCTCTTGCTTTTACTCTCTGTACTGAAAGATTTTATGCACTTCTTACAAGTTCTCTTTCTACAGTCATGCCATTATGTCAGTATCTAAACAGTTTTCATATATTAATTTTGTTAACTGTATTGCTTGCCTCCATGGTCACAGAGTATGCCTTTAAAAATGTGTACCCTAAGGCTGAAATGCCAAAGCAATAATAATAATAAAAACTTGGTTTTATGCACTTATTTTTAAACTTCATGAATTTTAAGGCAATTTTGTTTAGAAGTAGAAAGAATATGGGAACAGACTCAGTTAAAGCTTGGGGTTGAGGATGCTGCCAATCTGGGAATGTTACAGAATTACCAAACAAAGTGCATGAGTGCCTGGCTTTCAGATGGATCTGAGTAGAATAAAACTGCTATAAATTCTAATTTTCAATATGATATTTTTACTGCATACCCAGAGTAATAAAGATTCTTCAAAATGCATGTGGATTATAAGAAAAACAAATTATTTTCATGCAAACTTCCAGTTGTTTAAAATTTAGTCTGAAAGTCGAATACAGGCTGACAGTCAACCACTGGCCTACCCAGGAATAAGCAGAGTCTCAGTGCAGTTTCTAGTGCACAGACATTCCTTTCAGAAAACAAAACATCATAATGCACATCTTCTTGCAAAAGCTTTACAGCAAAGTGAATGTTTAGAATGTTTAGAAAAGCTTAACTTCCATAGAATTGGACTTTATGAAACTGGATTATTTGTTATGTGCTGGAAAATGAGAAGAAACTTTTGCGAAGAGATCCTTTAGTAGCATCCTGGAAGACGTCCGTGTCCTGTTTATAATTCAACTAATGTGTCTCACTAAACCACCAGCTAAACTATTTCTTAAGTTCCTCTTGGTCACAGAATCCTAATGCAATGTCTACTAGCTACCTAACCTAAATCACGGAATTTTATGGAAATATCAGTGTGAGTATGATTTTCTTGAGCCTACTGCTAGAGCCTATCCTGGTTTCTTTGAAAACTAACTACCAGGTTATCAGCATCCAAGTTTAACATTGCCTAGGGTTATTTTATTTTTAAATTGCTTCTATATCCACCAAAATCATCTCAGCTAAGTCTTTGACAACCCAGGCCTTTAGAATCAAATCTTCGCCAGCACTACTATGGTTTAATTAGTTGCGCATTTGCCTCCTGGCCAGATCCAATAAATATGCATGTATTGGCACAGCTGCATCTCAGCATGCATACTTAAATTAAAAATGTTTCCTTTGATGCTCTGGCAATCTTGGCATTCATTCACTTTGCCAGAAGCTGTCTCAAATCACGAAATACTTGTCCAGTAATCATCACAATGTAGAATCATGAAAATGTGTTACCGGTTTAGCTACTCACATTACATGTATAGTAACCTAAAATTTATCATGCTTACTCTAGAGTTACAGAGAAGGATGCTCCTGTGGTCCTCAGGACTGAAAGGTATTCCTATATGCCAAATAAGCTGAAAATGGTCAAACAACACCTAAGATCTCTAAAAAGATTAGTTGCATCTAATCTGTATCTAAAGTGCTATTTTCATAACTACAGTTGCATTTTTTTATTTAAAAGATGCAGAATGAATTTGTTTTGTTTTCTCCACTTGACATTAGCAGCTTTACAGAACAATGACCTTGCTAGTCACTGATGAAGAATTATTAGCTATTTTTACCCAAATAAGGAAAATTGAATGTTATACAGACTTTCTAATGGATACACTGAAAGGGTGAGAAATAGTCCACGTTTTTTCTCACTATTGACCTCTCCATACTAAACTCCAGGCTAGTGAAAGCAGCAGAGGAGGTAATACCTGCAGACAGACATGTATGCTTGTCATACCTATAGGAAATTCAAGTAATCTGAAATTATTAAGCAACATCTATGGGAATCTCACAGTATGTGTGGGTGGTAAGGGGTGATCTGAGGAATATTAGGGAAAATGATCAGATTAGGTGTTTCACTGGAATTCAAAGCACTTTCTTCTCTTCCTACTGAGATACCCTGGGAATTCAATATATCTCTTCAATAAATCCTTAATATGCTTCAAGTCTAGAGTGAAAATCCACCAGCTGAAAAATCCTGACAACATGTGCTATCAGAGAGCATGTAGAGTAACTAGATAAATACTCACACTCTTGTGTAGATGATTAAGGTATCCTGTTATTTCTTCTAAAATTTAGCAGCGGTGTTTTGGTCTGTGATTATTCTGTTGGAAAAGAAAGAATTTAATTCCTCATTTGTTTCACCTCTATCTAGTGTGAGTTACTTAGGAAATATCTTCCCAGGGCAAGTTTATTTCATTGCACATTAAACCAGACCCTTTTCTCCTTCATGGCTTACTTGAAATTAGGATGTGTAAATATTTTCAGAATATGATTTTACTTGTCAATTCTTTCATTTTACTGAACGTACAAGACTCTCTTCCACAAACATTTGCACAACAGGACATCAAAATACATACTTTGTCTAAACTAAAGAGGGTCCAAATGTCTGAATCTGCAAATAAGAATGCTTTACATTTATTTTTATACAAACATCAAATTTAGACAAATAAAATCTCTACAACGAGACTCATAATCGTGCTTATCAGTAATTTTACTTGCAGATTGGAGCAAAAATGTTTTTTGAAACCATTAGCTGCTTGGAGTTTTTTAAATCAGAACATAGAAGAGAGAAATAAAATCTCTCCTTTCATAGTAGAATTCTCAGTCTACCAAGAAACAAACGCAGAGCTCACATTCATTTTATGAAGCAAGATCTACCATGATAAAACCAGAACAAAGAAACATTGATTGGCTGCCACAGTCATTAAAAATTATAATCGATATTCCTTCAAATACATTTTTAAAAAGTCTGATATACCACTGTAAGAATAGAACATCTACCAAATCACTGGGGTTTTTTAAATCTAGTGTGTCAACACAGTAAATGGTTTGCTGAACTCTTAAACATCACCTCTTTGAGAGTTAGAAGTCCATTTGAGTAAATATTTTTGCACTATTATAACTAGAGATTTAGAAATATCAAAGATGGAATTGTCAACACTGAATTTTCTCCTAAACATCAATGGTGTGAGGGACTGAAATGGCTGATGTCTTAAATTGCTACTATGACTTCAACAAATGGACATTGAAACTGCAACTACCAAGTCTCCTCACTGGATCCAACATCTTTCTACTCTTATATTTTCTTTTTCCTTTCCTTATATGTTTTCATAAATGCTATTTTTCTGCATTTACATGGCTATATTATTATAGGTAATAATGGCCAGAACAGTTACATACCTGTTTTCCTTTGCAACCAAATTGTCCTAAAATAAACCCTATATATATATATATTTACAAACACTGATCATTCAGTGTTGTTTCACTCTAATCCACCCCAAGGCATATATTAACAAAAACCTGGGTTACCTTCACTTTCTGAGGTGGTGGTAAGAAAAGATTATTCTTAGGAAGAAAAGGATGTGTTCATTTAATGGCCAGAATATTATTTTTTGAGAAACACAGTTGGATTAGCGACTGAAGACTGAACTTGACTTTTCAGCTTAGTTAAACTTTAGAAGTACCAATGCACACTTCCATGGAATAGAATATTTCACAAGTCTTATATGTACTGTGTATTACTGTAAACTTACGTCCTAAAATGGTAAATGCTTCTATATTGTGTAGTGAAATAATGAATTATGCTGAAGGAAAAATAAACTATCAGCTTCAAGAGAAACATCAAGATTTCATGTGTTTGGGTTTTTTGGTTTTTTTTTTTCCCTGCTCCAAGTTTGCCCAAAAATGCCAAATTTTAAAATTCTTATGGAAAATAAAATTCCAATATAGGATCATTAAAACATTTTGTTATGATAGATGAGTTTTTTTCTCAGTAATACAAAAAACAGTGTAATAATAAATTCTCAACAATATTTTCTGTCATACACAGAAAACTTAAAATGGATAGAAATTACTAAAATATTGGTTTAAATAAAATAGCAAAAGAGGAAAATGTTGGCTTCTCCCCAAGAAAACTTATGTGAAAGAGGTACGTTCCTTTGCAAACACTTGAAATTAGTTGAATTGCACTTTCTGGTGGAAAACTTACAAAGAAAATTTCTCATCCAAGATGAAAACAGGTACTTCCTCTAAGCCATATTTCCACATTTAGGTTGATTTTGTTTGGTTGGTTTTTTTCTTCCTGAATTGACAAAATAATAAAAATAATCATGCATTCTTTAGGAATATTCAGGAGGGTATTAAGCTGACAGCACTGATACTGCTATTCATGTTGAAATAATTAGCTATTCCAAGGCTATTAATGGTGTATTGTATGACTATTTTAGAGAGGGTAGGATGAAAGTAAAAACCTTTTGGTGACTCTTGCTCCTACTAAAATTTAATTAGCCTTACTTGCTGACCTCATGTTTTATGTAACAATACACTCCAAAATGACCTCTTAAATGGCTACTAATATAAAGGTAAAGTCTTCCTTTTTTTTTCTACAAACCAGCACAGCATAAAGGGGTTTTTTTTTAGGGTTTTTAAACTACTTTTGCAAAGTATTCTTATAATTGCTAACATTATATATTCCAGCATTACCTGTGGGACCAACTAACTCTGATTTTAATTGCAGTCAGAATGCCTTACTTTGACAAGGTCACTTTTTAAAAGGTATCATTGCACCAGATTTTTGATTTTTCCTTTCTGAACTAGCTATAACCTGTAAAATCATTGATGAAGAGTTATATCTTTTCCATCAAATATTAGTAAAGACTAAAAATGAAAATGCTTCCATTAATGGACATAAAATTTATGGATTATGATGATCTGTACTAAATCTGGAAGGCTATATCTCGCTATTAAAAAAAAAAAAAAAAAGAAGTAACTGTAGCCAAAGAGCATAAGTATTCAGAAGCTACTTAACAAGAAATGCTTAATTTTGCAAATTTAGACTGGTAGGGTCAAATTCATCTCTGTAATCATAATGGTTGAATGCATGCTGTTGTTTTACCTTCCTAAAAGAAGAAGGGGAAACTAATCAGATTAAAAGCTCCAGTCAAGCAATTTGAATCTCAAAATAAAGATATGACATAGTATGTTTTGCCTTAATTTAATCACATTAAATAAGATAAATATAAACACTTATAAGTACGTACTAAAACCAAAAGGTCTCAAGAAGGAAAAGGGAAGCACATTTTAAACAATAAAACATTTAGCTGTTTAAACATATTATCAAGGATGAATTTTCATCACCTCAAATATTACCAAAATCCATTTGACAAAAGCACAGCATCTGTGGAAAGTACCTTACAGTCTCCGAAATTAGGAAAATAAACCACTTTACATTAATATAAGACTCCTTCTAAAAGCTTATTTTCAAATGAAATATGGAACAAACTCTCCATCTGATATGAAAAAGGAAAACCAAAGACGTTTTGAATTTTTTGCACTCATTTTTTTCACAGTTCTCTCTTTTTATATTATTTATTTTGTTCATTTTGACATTAGAAGGGAAAAGAACAGCAAAGGAAAAACAACAAGGGAAAAAAAATGGGAAAAAATCAAATTAAGAAAAGCTGCACGGAAATATTTTTAATACAATTGCTTTTCTGAAAGTGCAGCATAAAATATCACATTTTTTAAAATTAGATTTTTAGCAGGATCTAAAAGAAGAGTGATAATTTAGAATTCCAGTGAATGACAAACAGAAACAAATTTGTTAGCTATTTTACTAGAAAAAACATGATAAATAATCCCTTGGGAAGGAGTTTTCTGAAAGTCAAAGATAAATTATAATATTTTCTTTTCTGATGAGTTTATTTCACTCCATATTTTGCTAAGTCTTACATACAAAAATAGACCAGTAAGGCAAACAGTACCATTAACAACTAAAACCTTCACTCTTCGGACATATCTCAATGGCATGTTTTATTCTCTCTGGGAGAAAAAGTCACAGATATATTTCAGCATAGCTCCTCTTCCATGCATTTAATTTTTTTAACTTGAGGGAAAGAATTCTCCATTGAAAGGTTAGGGTAGATATTCGAAATTTCCTTGGGCAAAATTTTTAATACTGGATCTTATGTTTAGCACATCTCTCTCTGCATGTCTTCTAAGGCAAACAAATCAGAGTTTGAATTTTTTTCACTTATTTTTTTCACAGCTCTCTCTTTTTATATTACTTATTTTGTTCATTTTGACATTAGAAGGGAAAAGAACATCAAAGCAAAAAACAACTGGGGGAAAAAAACTGGAAAAAATCAAATTAAAAGCTGCATTATCAGACATAACTAGTTATTGATACACATTACAAATTGTTAAACAAATTCCAGCACATGACTTTTATATTCACGAATCTGAGTCCTATTTTATAGATAAAACAACTGTATCTGATATTTTATGTGCATTAACATGTGCTTTCGGGCTAGCATCCATTAGTGTGGATATGAATGTAGGTTTTGCTCTGGACAAAACTTTAGTGTGCATTGATATTCCTCTTGAGTAAAATTTGGGTGTCAGTGTTTGCCTTGTATCCATGGCATGACTGTAATGACCAGAGCACATGCTGTGAAATATTGTTTGCAGAAAATTTTTTTAGAATAGGTAAATGTGGGTTTTTAAGTTTTATACAACTGCCCAAAGGCATTTAAATATTTTTGAAGAGAAAAACAATATAACAAACCTAAATATTCCCACAAAGAGCTATACAAAAAAAGGGAGTCCCAAACTTTCCAAAGTATCTTAATGAGGGTTAAAGGTCACTGCTAAATAAAACTGAGAAACAGAAAAGGACCAGGATCCTGTTTCCTTTTTAATGTGCCTCATGTTTATGTTTTGCTGTCAGCAGGGGAAAGGCTGAAACAATTTCACTTACAAGGAGGTTACAAACAGGCGGAATATTGCAGCTGGCTGGAAGAAAAAGTTGGTGCTCCACAGGGCTAAGGTGAATACAAGTTCATGCAGACCAGACACATGTTAAGCACACAGCTAATAGTTGACATTTCCCTGTAAATCCTTTTCTAAAAATTACAATGTAAGCTGTGGCCTGAATTCTAATTCCTTTAGATTATTTAGATTTGCCCAAACCAATAACATTGACTTTTAATTTTAATATCTTCACCACTATTAAAGTTCAAATTTTATGGAAAATATTTAATTATAAAGATGTGTTATAACACTGACCAGAGAAATATCTTAAAATCAAAGATCCCTGGAATAAGAAACAATTTCTAAGGCTACTCATCAAAGCAATATGGTGAACCCCAAACTATATTTAATCACTTCTGAATTCCAAGTCCTAAAAAAAGACTGGTACTTTTTTGAATTTTATTTTAGTGGCTTGAAACCAGTATTATGATTTTAAGGAATTCTTTTCTTCTTAAAAATATATGTACTGTTCTGCTAAGCACATTCTGTTTCTATCATCTAGGATGTGTAGCATACTAAATTGTGAAAGTCTGTCTTTAATTAACAAATTCACCTTAAAGCTAACCCATCAAAATTTCTTATGTGGAATATAGGATCCTTTGGGAGATTAGTTCTCAGTAAAGAGTAGTTCTTGACTGAGATATCAATAAATGAGTTTGAATTCAGCTTCCATAGTGATAGCCACCGTCAATGATCAAACTCCAGCTACTTTAGTGAAACTTGCAATGATAACTACATTATTTGACAGAACACTTACATCTGCTTAAGAAGAGAACAACATAGACTTTCCTAAACTGACTGATACACATGAATAATAGAAGAAATCTCGGTGATCATTTTTCCATGGCCAGAAGGTCTAAAACGGATTTCTAAATGCAAGACATAAAAATACAACACACCCAACTGTAATTCATATAGTTGGGACACTGGAAAACCCATATTCCCAAATATTCCTTAACTACTTAAGGACTACTGTTCATTAGCTCTAATTAATGAACAAAAAAGCCCAACTTCTTGTGAAGGTTAGTGTAAAACTGGTTATGCAAACAGGTTATCATCTTCAAAGCTTACCAAATGAGATGCTGGAAAGCAGTGTCATGGAAAGGGACCTGAGGGTCATTGGCAAGTTGAATATGAGTTAGCAGTGCCCTGGCAGCCAGGAGGGTCAAGCATGTCCTGGGGGGCATCAGGTAAAGCATCACCAGCCAGTCAAGGGAGGGGATTGTCCTGCTCTGCTCTGCACTGGTGTGGCCTCACCTTGAATATTGTGTGCAGTTTTGGGAACCACAATACAAGAAAGATATTAAGCTGTTAGAGAGTGTCCAAAGAAGGGCAACAAGGATGGTGAATTCAGGCCCTTGAGGGGAAGACATATGAGAAGCAGCTGAGGTCACTTCGTGTGTTCAGCCTGGAGAAGAGGAGACTGAGGGGAGACCTCATTGCAGTCTACAACTTCCTCGTGAGTGGAAGAGGAGGGGCAGGCACTGATCTCTCCTCCATGGTGATCAGTGATAGAACCCAAGGGAATGACCTGAAGTTGTGTCAGAGAGGTTTAGGCTGGATATTAGACATAGATTCTTAACCTAGAGCATGATTGGGCACTGGAATAGGCTCCACATGGAAGTAGTCACAACACCAAGACTGCCAGAGTTCAAGAAGTGTTTAGATGATACTCTCAGGAAATGGTGTGACTCTTGGCCACGGTCCTGTGCAGGAGCTGGACTCAATGATCCTTGTGCGTACCTTCCAACTCAACATATTCTGTGAAAAAAAATACTTTTGAATTTAGGAAATAATATTTTACTGGGCAAAGATTACCCTGCTAACTATGCAAAATTAAACTGCAGTAGCAGTATTTTTGTCACCAATTATGAGTTCTTTCAATCATATGAGAAAGATATTATTCAAGGGATACCCATACCAATTATTGAATCTTATACCACATTATTGAATACCATATCATATTATTGAATCACATTAAGCAATTTGTGGCAACTTGGGAACACTAATTTAGAAACAAGATTCTCCTTTAATTTTTTTTTCCTGGTAAGTGAAACCAATGTGAATTGCACTGCACTTGCTCTTCTGAAGTCATCCTGAGAAAGAGATAGATCCAAACAACTACCTTGTCTAACATAGAAATAATTTACTTTCATACCACAGAGAAAAATTTCAGCAGACCACTAGATAAATAAGCCACTAGGATTTTTCTTCCTGCATGCAATGTATCTCAACAAGTGAAAAACTCAGATATTACCTATTTCTATTGAAAAGTACTTCTGTTCTTTGTAACTTGTTTCTGTCTTGCGTAGCCTGAATTTAAGTTGAGGTGTTCTTACTCTTCCACTGTTATTTTTCAGAATAGACAAGTTCCTACTCATAAACAGAATGGTATTGAAGCATTCTTCTAGGTAAAGCAACCTTTCAGTCTAGCAGATTGTTAGAGCCCAGAGCATACCAAACGTTCTTAGGAGTGTAGTTCTGTTCCCTTCCAGTCAGCTTTCAGAAGGGAGAGCTGTCTGAGAAATTACAGCTGGCCTTGAAGACCTTTGAGAAAAAGATGGAAGAAGCTGCAGCAGGAGTTCCTATGTCATTTGCCTGGGAAATGGACTTAAGCAGATGTCATACTTGGTCCATGACCGGACTGCATTGTAGCTATTGATCTGGACCCTGTAGGTATGTACGGATACTAATCCTGACCCCTGGACTGAATTCTTGGCCCAATCTCTGGCATGTCTCATTACAGTGAGCTTGTCTGGAGATTCTAGATTCCTGATTACTATCATCAGGCCTGCCCTGTTTACCTCACTCCAGTACTGTGGGACAGTGAGGCCTCTGCTTACCTTGCTGTCATTCTGGGCTGTGGGCCATCCTCCTCTAGGAGTAGCACCTGCCCTTGGTTCATCCTAACACAGGCATCCTTAACCAGACATAAAGACCTAGACTTAAAACAAGAAGTAATGCCTTAAAAAAAAAAAAAAAAAAAAAAAAAAAAAAAAAAAAAAAAAAAAAAAAAAAAAAAAAAAAAAAAAAAAAAAAAAAAAAAAAAAAAAAAAAAAAAAAAAAAAAAAAAAAAAAAAAAAAAAAAAAAAAAAAAAAAAAAAAAAAAAAAAAAAGGGCTAATTCAGGACATGAACAGATTTTGCATGATATTTTTAAGAAAAAAATCAGTTCTAACCTCCTTCCCCAACCACTTTTTCAAGATGCAATAAGAAGGATGACTATCTACAGTGCTTAAGTTTGGTCAAAATTTACCACATTGTTTGTGAACAAAATGGCAGCTCAAAATGTCTTTTTGAGTAAAATTTTACTTTTCTTTCTTTAAATGCAGCAGTAAAAAATTCAAATTTAACATATAGTTCCATTACACTGAACTAACGGAAGAAATTAGGGATACATAATTAAATTTCAAAATGTAGATTTGGCACTGTAAACTTTATTAACTCAGATGCAAAATTACACATACAGGATATACAAATGAGATTTCTGAATTATGTTTACACTATTGAGTCATATCTGACAATGCATCTGTATTACTTTTTAGGAGGACACACTCAAAATTAGATTTACAGTTTGTTCAAACATCAAGCCCAAGCTCAGCAGTACAGTGCCACTATACCTATACTATGTTTAGTATACCATCAAATACCATCCAGACAGGCTACCTACAGTATGCTAGTGACAGCTCTTGTGTAAGAAAGAGAATAATGTAGATGTATTCAGTGACACAGTTATTTAGTTAGTGTGAATCTGTCATAGCCATTGATTTCAACAAATCTTTGACAATAAACCAATCTAGGAAATTCCCAGTGTTGTTTTTGGTATGCTGTTTTGTGATACTCAGATGTTCACCACAAAATTCTGTGAACACCCTAGAGATAATTTCTCTCTTCTTCATAAAACATGTCATTCTTTGTTCTATAGGTATCACAGCTCTCAATGGAAGAGAGAAAAAAATATTCTTTGAATCAGGTTCTAAACTCCTGAAGAAATGACTAACAATGAAAAGGACCGTAGTCAACACAGGGGAAAAAGCACTTCTAGCACTACTAAAAGTCCCTTTACCATGTACTCCTACTTACTTCATAATGATTGCATGTTTTCCCTTCGGGCCCACTAAAGTATTTAATTGCAATTACACTCATTTACATAGCAGATGAGGCTAATTGCTGGTATTAGTTACCAAATGTATGCTTGTATTGTGAGGGTAAAAAAATGCCCTACAGAAAAGAAAACGACTATGCCTCTAATTAAGGAGCTATGAGTCAAAGTGAGCTTGTTCAGAGATGTAAATATAGAATCAAGGGCTTTCAGAGTTCTGCAGTACATTTTATTATGCCACTTGTTCTCATATTTCAGAGATAACACTGGTAGACCTCATAGTACATACAATGAACTATTCTCATTCTCCCAGAAGCAGGGATGATGGGCTCTACATTAAGGCTGAGAGAGATCTAGATTTCTAAAATTTTTAATTAGAAATAAATGTGAATATCATAATAGGAAAGCTCTTTGTGTATAACAGATACACTGAAGTTATGTGAAGCAGTTCCATCACCTACTTTTTTGGGCTAATTCCCAAGAAAAGTCTTTTTTTTTTTTTTTTTTTTTTACATTATTCAGATCTCAAACTGGTTTGCATCAATGGACTTCATTTTGTACACAATTATGCACAAGGATTTTTAAGATACTATGCTACTAAAGTGAATGTGAAAAGCATCAGGTCAAGTGGAAATCCAGATGAATAACATTTCCAGTATTTGGTCCTGGATACCATTCCTAGTATAAAAATTCTTAAAAGATCTGAATCCATACATCTATCTACATACAGAGAGAGGGTTAGTCCCGGATGGTGAAAAGAAGATTTGTTAATTTTAGTTAGCTTCAGGAGGTCACAGTGAGAACAGAAGTGTGCCCATCAGTATCCTTTGGACAGGGTTGAAAAGCTCCCTATACACATTAAAAAATTAACACTTTATCAAACTGTGCCTTAAATTTTTTCCTTTTCCTGGAAGTCTACCAAATCCTGACAGCAGTTAAGCTGTGGGTGTGCAGAAGCACCACATATGATATTTACTATTATATTCTTTTAGGTACTTTCCCATTAGTCTACTATGTTTTGCCTATGCTTAAAATTTAAATTCTTTTGGTTTTGGAATTTGTCACTTTGTCTTCCCATTTCATTACAAGTTGTTTCTGCCTTCAACCAAAAAAAATTGCCACCCTCATGCAAAAAATTTATTCAAACTTGAGAACGGCAAATGATTTTCTGTTGCCTTCCATGCAATATCACGTAAGTACTGTGTAGTATACTACTGTTCTCATATAGAAAGACTTTAGGTGATAAGGAGATTACATAAATAAGAATCTATCACTCTTGCTTTGTTTGTTTTGCTATTCCTTCATGCTACTTAATGCTAGTGTTAGATTCATCAGTGTTTGGTTACCTACTCAGGTCATTTCATGAAATGAGACTGGCTAGGAGTCACATTATCAGCTGCTCCTTATTTTCTTTCTGAAATGAAGATGAAAAAGTTTTAAACCAACTGAAATACATTGCATGGACACCAAGGCCTCTCCCTTCCGACTGCTTATTCTCATTAAAAATATACTTTTGTAGGACTAATCCCAAATGGTTTGATGACAGAGGTCATGCAAGTGTCATTTTTCAAACTTGGCGAAAATCCACTTCAAGCCATCTTCCCCTCTTATATTTCACCTTACCACTGGAGTGCTTGTGCAGCATACTTACTTAGCTAATGCTCAAAATGTAAACAGGACATCCTCTCAGATAGGAGATCCCAACATGTTGAAAAGTATATGCCTTAGTTCTTAATCAGTTCTGGAAAGTATCCCAAGACTTTCACAAAAAGATACTGTTTCTGCTAATGTGGAACATAAACTTAGCCCTTAACATAAAACAAAACCAAACAACATCTGTCCTTATAGTTTGATTGTTTGTTCCATCCTAGTATAATTATTCTTGCATGACAGCAGCCCCTGCAGGCTATAGCCTTGCTTACTCTACTATGCCCTGAAAGCACACCCAGCATTTAGAGATGAAAACACGGTCAGAACCGTTAGTGAACATTCATTTAGAAATGCTTAGTGTTACTTGTGTTATTTGGGATCATTTTTTAATAGCATTTTGTCAATCCAAGTTGACCAAGAAAGATTTGTGTTTCTGAAAGTCAAAGCCTCTGAACAAATTTCTGAAGCTTCCAAAGGGAAAAGTGGTCAAAGAGGCAGAGAGATCAATTTTTCACCCCTCTGTTCCTTTACAGGAATAAGGATTTCTTCTAAAGTTTGGTCATCATTTTGAGGCTTATTTGTAGTTTTTCTAACTAGTGGTAATAAAATTTTAAATGGGTATGAAAAAAAGGGAGGACATGCTCTAGCCATTTCTCCTGCAGATAATGTGGGGAGAGTAAAAAGCCACACATTTTCTACAACTGTGACCAAAATGTGGTCAAAGCAACTGAGCTCCCAAACCAAAAAAATTACTCAAGAAAGGAGGGTACTCACCAGAGGAGTGCTATTTCTCCAATTATAATAACTTTTTCAATATTTTCCATTGACTTTGCACTAAAGCTATATGTAATTTAATCCCATTTCTGAACTAGTATATTCCCCACTGAACATTAAATTTCTTTTGGTCTGTGGATCTGCAGAACTCTCCATGGGCAGTATGACTTTGTCATAGCCACGAGGTTGTCTCTTTCTTTTGAGAGGTATGTGGTTTGCTTGGAAGACTGTCAGATGAGACAGTGTGAGAAAATACCCTTTTTAAAACTTGGTGCTACAGGCATCACAATAATCTAACCTATTCAGAAATGTCTAGGAAGGACAGATATAGATTGTGCCTTAACTGCATCCTCTCAGTGGCATATTTCAAATCCTAACTATGATCACACAAGCTCTGGTTAAAGTTCACAGCTAAACACCTGAATTATCATTGCTACCTGTTTTTCTGATCATGTCATTGCAAATGCTTTCTGCTATTCTGTTTACTACCTTTCTAAACTGTTCACACAGAATGAAAAAGAATTACACCCTTTGTTTTGTGCTAAGTGTGAACGTTCATATCTCATTACACCAGTCTAATTACACCAAGTAACTAGGTGTTAAGTTTGTCTTTTTTGAGCATTATGGGATTGATGAACTGGCTTTTGGAGTCAAGGTACTCCTCCCATTTTGTACAGTATTTTTGTTCTGAACTTTCCACACTTTCTGCGATCAGGGAGGTTGTGATTCATTGTTTTCTTTTAGACATCAGTTGCATAAACATTTCAGGTATAAAATTTAAGGAAGTAAAATACAGTATTTTCAAAATGAAAAAATGAAGAGCTGTCTCAAGATCAGTAACCTGATCCTAAAGTTTGCTTAAGTTTAAGAAAGAAAAATAAGTCACTGAAACAAGAGCCAGCTTTCCATGCAGTTTGTTTGCCTGAGAAATTGCTTTAGAAGAGGATGGAGCTTTTGCTAAGAGACCAAATTTTCTGCTGTCCTTATAAAAGTACACAATTGAGACTCACCTTTAAAGACTTAAGGCTCTTTGGCAGATTCCTCACAATCACGACATTCCTTTCGTAGAAGAGGCACTGTGAAGAGAACAGAAGATACAGCTCATAGTGAACACAGACAATACCCCCAGAATTCTTTGCCAAAATTATAAATTCACCACCTAGTCACTACTTTTATCCACCAGTGGCAAAAAAAATTAGTAAGAAATTCGATTCCATGCCTTCTAAAAGCAGTGTTGGTTGTATCTCTACTTTTACCTTTCTTTACTTACTGGAAGGAATGTGATTACAAGAGAATGCTCCTTAGCTTTTTCTCTTCTCTGTTGGTCTGTGCTCAAAAGCAGATCTTGGGACTTATAGGGCAGATGACCCATAAGCTGTAAATTGTAGTTCATTCACTTCTGTATGGGCTCCGGCCTTATCCATTTAACATTGCTATAGTTGTTCTGTGATGTAGAATAAATAGAAAAAAGAGATAGAAGAAGGTAAAAGGTTTGGCACTGTAACCTTGAAATTGGCTGGTAGCTTAAGTGTTATTGTGCTTTTTAATGAGAATTCCTTTCTTGACCTCTAAAATTTGTTGCCTTCCAACTGCACTATTGCAAGAACCAGCCCCGTTGAAACACCAAATAACCAAATGTTATTGGTAAGGCTACAACACTCTGAATAAGTTGTTTTTTTTAAAGTGCTATTTTTGAAAGAAAGAATAAAATAAAAGAATACTTTGATTGACTATTTGTTTAATCAAAGAGACTTATTATTTTAAATTTCATATTTTTAATTTCCTTACATATCTGTCAAGTCTTCATCAAAGGAATTATCCCTGTAACTTCTCCAGTGTGGTTTTGCTATCATTTGCATTCATTGGTTCATCAAGAATTGGACGTACAGTAAATAGGACTAGTAATATCTGAACATCTACTAATTAGTAGGGGAACCATACTCTTTTGGGGTTTATGCCAAACATCTGAGAGCTGGAAGTGAAAGGAGCTTTCCTTGAGAAGGCCTTCAGCAGTAGAATTCCCTTGCAATCAATAACCCTGAGAGAGCAGAAAGTGCTAGCACAGTCCCCTAAAAAGTATAAAGTGTAAAGGGACGTAGGCAGGGAAGCCAGGGGACACACTAATTCTGATATCCCTCTTGAAACTTCCACTATTAGAAGTGGAACTCTTAGACTTCCACTTCTGTAGGAGTCTCCATAATGATTAAATGCACTTTTCTGTTGCACATCCCCTCCAGAGGACAGCGGAAACATCCCCTCCCCTCTGTAAAATGAATCAACCTTGGAAAGAACGGGCGTAGCTGTTTGTACATCTCTTATCATACTAAGGATGTGCTAATATCTTGACCTACAAACCACAGGACCACCCAGGCCTCTGAAAGCTAAGCTGAAATGATTCAGTTATAATTTATGTTGAGAGGTTTCCTCTGCAATATATTCACCCTTGAGGAGATGAAGAAAACACATAAATTTGCCCATTTACTCTAGAAATGAAAGAGGGTCAAATATATTGTAAAAAGCTCTCAAAAATGAGTGTGATAGCACAAGGCATGGTCTCCTAGATGTCATACTCAGATGAAGATGGAGATGGACACAAAATAATGCATAGTCATTTGACCTGCAAGGACGATTAAAAACTCAAAAATGGAAATCAGAGAAAAGATCGTATGTAGAACTTGGGAAGAAAAATAAGTTCTAGCAAGAAGGGTTTGTACATCTAGACCTTTTCCCCGAGTGCAATCTTCCAGACAAGCAAAGTTTGTGGAGTCTAAATCCTCTTCCTTGTCAGCCAAAAATTTTCTCTTTGAATATCAGCATGCAAGCTGGATGAAAGTCTTATGTTTTGGCTGAAGGTATTGACATAAGTCTGTGAAGACAAAATTGCTGGAGAATGTACTGTGAAAAAATATATATTTAAAAAACAAAACAAAACAAAACAACAACAACAACAACAAAAAATTTCCATTACTTTCCTTTAAATGTTCACAGTGGCTGCTGTTCATAACTAAGAGTATTTGTAAAAGCCAGAAAAGATTCACAAACTGTTTTACAAGTTTGGAAAAGTTCTCATCATATGTAATGTTTCTATTTGAATTCAAGGATATAATAAATAAACTGTAGCTGTTTGCTGGAAGAAATTTGAACCTACAATTTAGGGCATTATTGTAAAATATGTTCTCAGAAAGTAAAAAAAATTATTTAAATAACAGCTAACAACAGGTATTTCTCTTAGATCTGTCAGATCACATAGTGAGCTAAAAATGAATGTGATAAAGTGGAATAACTGATGTCTTCTGATAATTCACAAAAATATTAATTACATTGCTTCTTAGAACTGGGTTTTTTACACCAGTAACTGAAAGATATGTTTGATGTACATCATGTTATATTTAAAGAAAACCAGAATGTCTCTTTCCCCTTCATGAAAAAAATTTACAAGTCAGAAGTCCACAGAGTCACTCTGTATTCCTACTGCTACAGAATATGTGAAAACTCTTAACACAAATTACATGTTTCCTAAGGGAAATCAAGATTCATGAGGACATGATATGTGGCAAGAGGCATGATTTGCCTGCTTATCACAAGACCAATTTTAAAAATATGGTGGTCTAATGTATCATGGGAGTAGAGTTTACAGAACTTTTGACTACTAAGAGAGACAGTTAAAGTCAATACAATCTGCACGGGTTCAGCTCCCTGAAAATCAGTCACTGATTATGTAAACCTCTATCAAGCATGGATCAAGAACAGTTTATCTGGCACTCAACACGGTCTTTCAGAAGATGACTAATTTAAACATATCCAGAAAACGTAGAACCCCTTTTTTTCTCCTTTAAATGTAAACATTTAAACACTTTTTAAACCAAAACCCTTGTAGATATCCAGGTTTTGCCAGTATCCAGCAAAGGTGGATATTTCCAACAAAAGCAGAGAGCAAATTCCAAAGCAGAAGACAGTTCTTGGACAAAAATTTACTGAAAACTTATTATCTTAATAATACAAAGGGAAATCTCTTATGTCAGTAGCTCCCAAGAGATGTCCACATTTGATAGGTCACAGCACCCTCACAGCCTCTTTAAGATACAATAGCTTTTCCTTTTGGCCGCACCCATTTACCTGTACTCTTTCAAGTACTCTCTGAGTACTTAAAAATTTCGTAAACCCTCCTCCTGCAACACATTGGGCTGCACCCAATCCACCTTTAGTGTGCATCAAGATTTGTACCTTGCACTTGTCGTATGGTTGCCTTTGGCCTCTACTGAAAAATTATTCACCTTTCCTCAGTCTACTTAGAGCTGCTTGTGCACAGCAGGAGAAAGCATAAACCCAAAGCATATGATGAAGAGCTTCAACAGATGGGCTCTGGCAGATCTTTCTGCACTACCGTAAAATTTTACCCACAGCTGACTGCTCTGTTTTTTGCTATAGCTTACAGCCCTATAGAAGAGCTCACAAAAAGCAGTGTGTATCCACAGCTCAGCCTGTGCTCATTTAAACTGTTTACTCTGGTGACCATGCTAGGGCATGGACATGTATCTACTTTTCTTAATATTTTTAGTCCCAAATCCTCTTCAGAAATAAAAGACAGGGGTGATGATTTACAAATTATTGTAATAAGAATAATCAGAGCTTATAGGAAAAAGATCTAAGATTAAGTTCAGCTTCTGTATAATACTAGATATGTTTGCTATCTGGGACTTGCAGGTATATCCTGCAGTGACAAGGGGACAGACATCTGTGATTTAATAGTGGTTTTGTATGTCATTGACTCAATAAAGTAAATATGGTTACTGAGAGGGAGAGGAATGAAAATGGAGAGAGTGAGAGAGAGAAAGACAGAGAGGGAGAGAAGGAGGAAAAAGAAAAAGAGAGGGGCATATTTCATGTGTACCTATATAACAATGTGATATTATGTAATAGCTTCAGTAAATCCCCTACCCAGGAGAACAGGAATGTCATGATTGGTTTCCTAACCTGACAGTATTTTTCTTGAAAAAGATGAAAAAAGTATCTTTTTTTAAGTGATTGCAGAATTCTTAGGTGATATTGTCTTCAGTTATATGTATATCCATGTATCTATGTAAATTGTAATTTAAAACACCATTCTGTTCCCCAGCCTATTGGTGGTCGGAAGGAAGGAAAGAGATCAGTGGAGAGGAATGTTTAAATAGCTTCTTGTTTTTTACTCACAGGACAGATGGCGTGCAAACCAATAAAAAAATAAAACCCCAAATGGCATTGTATAGCAGCTGTGTAGAGTGTCAGCTATAGGAAGAAACATGGCCCACTGGATAGATTGTTTTACTAGAAATGAGGGAACTTGCGTTCTCAGTCTGGTTTCCTATTCTCAACATGCCTACACGTTTTTGAAAGAAGTCTCTGTGTTTCAGTTTCTTCATCAGCAGAACAGAGACAATTAGATGCTTTACTTTATGAAGAGAAGGACAGAGAGAAATGAGGAGAACTTAATTTTTGTGGGAAAGTCCTTTGAAAGCAGAAGAGATTTTACTTAACTAATGAGTGGTCACATTACTTATATGAAGAAAACTGGGCTTTTCCACTGTTCTAGAAGTACATTTTTTTTTAGTAGTCAGAATTCCAATGTTGTGATACTGGTAATAAACCTAAGATTTTGCTCACAACTCAAAGCAAATGAAATTCATAAAGTTCAAGGTACAGCCTTGGAAAAAGAAAGGAGAACGGCTTACTCATTTCCTGGAGACAGTTTTATATTTTTTTCCAGAAGACTAAGTTTTTCCTCTTTTGGTCTGCAAAAATTTGTTCTGGTATGTGGTTGACTTTCTTTTTCAAGTTGCTGTTCCGGTACTAGTGTCTTCAGCCCATGTCCTTACGTGCCAATCTTTTCTACTTTTAAGATGTTTTGGATTTGCTTTGGGTATGCTTTTCCTTCTGACTCCATCATTGTCTTTAAACCCCAGGAAGAGTTTGTATAATCACTAAGATCACAACTTAGTTTGGGAAGACACAGTTGCCTCTCTACTTAAGTCAGGACACAACAAAATTGATGTGATCGATGTCACTTTCCTAAGGTTCAGGGCTAGCTGCAGGGGTTACCTTAACTATGATTGGTTGCAGTTTTTCAAAACAGAGTGGGAAGAATCTGTCTCATACATACTATACTTCTTTCCTATCAGGGCACTATGCAAGAGCCACATTAAATTTTCAGAGTAGCAGTCAAGATAACATTGTGCTTCTCTCCGACGCTTTGGATGTTATCAGCATTGAAAGGAAGCATGTGGAAGTTTAAAGTTGCAATGATTGTGTTCAACTACTGCCTCTTTGATATACAAGTTCTTCTGTTTATCCACTGGATTTGTGAGGCTGGGGAGGAAGCACTGCTGTGATATGATTCAAGATGGTAGATATAAAAGAGGAACACAGTTCCCCCTTCATTCTCAGATTCTCCCTTTTTACTAAAGGACTTCAGGACTAATTCTCTCCATGGGGATTTACACCTGAATGAAACAACACTGGTACTATGGCATTCTCATAAATAGTACTATGTATCTAATTTACTTAGCTTAGCTTTTCCTGTTTATTAATCTAAGGACACGGCTAATTTTTCCTGAATATAGTAGTTAAGTATGATGAGGTCAGGGAATTTCTATGCTGTGAAAGATTTGTGCCATAAATTAAATTCTTATTAACTAGCTTGCCTAGTATATTTGTGGCACAAAGGGACATGATATCATACTATGGTATTAATAACAAAATAGAACAACAAGAATATCTTCTTAATATTACCCTGTGAAATAATTCCATCACATATTGTGTTATCAATATTTAAGATTGCTTAAGAATATAA
>NW_020955246.1:391884-526505 GCF_003031625.1 Empidonax traillii | reverse complement strand
TTTTTTTTTTTTTTTTTTTTTTTTTTTTTTTTTTTTTTTTTTTTTTTTGAACTAGATCCCTGGTGTAGCCCAGAGGATACTTTATTTATGTCCCTGCAGTTCAGGGTCTACAAACCAATTCATCATGTTTCTGCTTTGCCTCATCTGCTGTAGATGAATGACCCCTCCTGCAACTTTCTGAGGTCTGTTTGCCATTATGTAGATTAGTGCAATAAATACACATTCACGTGTGGGTGAGAAAACGCATTTATGGATGACATTGTGTGGTGTTCCACAGTCAGCTCCATCCAGAATCTCTAATTTAGCATTCAGTAAACATAAATGTCTCTCCAGTAGCACAATGAAATGTGTTCTATTAAGTCATATCAATTTTTTTACTTAAATGTTATAAAATAGATATTAGCTTGCACTGTCTTTTGTATGTAGTAATTTAAATCAGATTTATAACTTCATGCTACATGTATATTCCCACCATTAATACATGGTGTGTTTAGAAAGTCTAGAATAAAGTAGAACACCTGGACTGCTTTGGGTCTCTTCTTTGATGATTTGCACTACAAACCAATTATGTACAAGTTTGAGTCTGTATTTTACAGTTGAATGTGGTTTGTCAAAAGGTATGTGAAAAAAGATTTTGAAAGTGTAAAAAAAAAAAAAGTTTTTGAAAAGTATAAACAAAAGGACTGTGAACCAAATTTTGTAAACAAAAAATTGCGGAATTACATTACTAGTGAGGAACAGTTTAATCACTTGACTTGCATGTTGAATCATTTGATCTTTTCTGCAAGCACAAGAAAATTTTGACTGGACAAAATAAACTCTCTGGCCTTAGCAGAATGAGTCGAGTTTGTAAGTATTTAACATGGGATTGAAGATTTCTAGGGTTAAGCTGTTTTATTTTTTAGCTAATGAGCAGTATGATCATACAAGCAATCAAATGGAGTAGATTTCTGCCAGTCTTCAATGTCTTAACAGTTTTAGCTTAGAAAACCCCAAAGCACAAAAGAAAGAGTCCCGAAGAGGCTGTGCTTAAAAATTTTGGCTTTGAAATCTTTCACACCCCTGCTTGGAACAGAGTCATTAAAGTTTGTTTCTGTAGATATTTTCTAATTCTGCAGATATATTCCATACACAGTTTAAGTCATTTGATGAATAAAAAGCTGGCAAAACCTAACGAATTTATGGAAAAGAATGGCACAGCATGTTAATTAAATTCAGGAAATTAAACAAGAACACCTTAACAATTTCAGCTGCTAATATCTATCTGGTCCAGAAATTCAGTTCTTTGCTATTGATTTTGGTAAGCAGTCTTCCTCACTGACGAGGCTATAAGATGATAATGTCATTCAATAACTCTCACACCCTTTCCTGCTATTTGTCCAGTGCAGGAAGCTAAGGGCTCTCTTGTCGTGTGGACACAGAGGAAATATCCAGCAACCAAATGCTGACCCTTGCATGCAAACAGGTCCATATCCTCTTCCCGCCTGACAATTTCCTTCCTGCCTGGTAGGAACAAATCTACTCTTCATTTTTCCGGAGTTCTTTATACAGGCTACTCAGAAAGCCCTTGGGCAGGGACAACATTTTATTAATGTAAACTTCATCTAACAGCTGGATACTTAGAGCAGCCAGGCCCAAATTTACAGTACATAATTGTTTGCTTCTTTTAACTACAGTTGCTGCAACTGAGTCACTAAATGTCCTGTGCCAGGAACTAATATGAAGAGTTTACTGTTATGTCTGACTTTAGCTTAATAAAGATATGTTTGCAATTCTGACATTTTGTAAAGGCTAAACTTAGGTAAGATGAATCTTTCAGCAGTATTTTTCTGCATTACCAAAAAAGTGGAAGCCTTTTTCTGGCTGTGAAGAATGGAGGTTTTATCTCCTGTCATGAAGTTACTGATCAGAAGACAAACAATCCAGCCAACAATCAGCTGACAGTTGATAGCAGAGAACCAGTTTCACAGGGCTGTATTTTTTTTTTTTCTGCAATTACCAATGTTATTTATTCTTTGTGAAAACTCTATTCTAGAATGCAAAAGGAAAGCCCAGGCCATGTTCTGTCTTATTCCCATTGTTTAATTACCTGGGAAATGTCCTGTGGCAATACAAGATTTGTCACTCTGTGCTGTTGGAAGAACCTTAGAAGTCAGTAACTAAGTTATCAAGAAACTTTGCCTCAGCCATATGACAACAAACAGGCTACTTTTCATTCTAAAGATAGTTTGATTACACTTAGCTTCAAAATTGTTCACTATACCACAATACACTGTACTATATGCACATCAGGAAGCATCTTTTAGCAAAATTAGTACATTTTTGTCTGATCTGGACAGGTTGAATTGATGGGCTGCAGCCAGTGGTATGGGTTCAATAAGGTAAAATGCCGGGTCTTGCATTTGGGTCACAACAACCCCATGCAGCACTGCAGGCTGATGAAAGAGTTGTTGGAAAGCTGCCAGAAAAGGATCTGGGGATGCTGGCTGACAGCCAGATGAACATGAGCCAGCAGTGTGCCCAGGTGGCTAAGAAGGCTAAGGGCATCCTGGCCTGTACCAAAAATAGAGTGGCCAGAAAGATTAGGGCAGTGCTTGTCACCCTTTACTCAGAAGTGGTGAGGCTGCAACTAAATACTATGTTCAGTTTTGGGCCCTTCACTTCATGATAAACATCGAGGTGCTGGAGTGAGTCCAAAGAGCAACAAAGTGACTCTGGTGAAGGATCTAGAGAGTAAGTCACATGATGAGCAGCTAGGTCTGTATAGTCCAGAGATAAGGAGGCTCAGGGGGGACCTTACTGGTCTCTACAGCTACCCGAAAGGAGGTTGCAACCAGATGGAGTTCGGCCTCTTCTCCCACGCAGCTGGCAACAGGACAAGAGAAAATGGTCTCAAGCTGTGCCAGAATAGGTTCAGGCTGGACATCAGGAAGAATTTCTTTGCTGAAATGGTTATCAAGCACTGGGATAGGCTTCCCAGGGAAGTGGGTGACACCATCCCTGGAGATATTTAGAAGATGTGATGCTTTGAGATGTGGTCTAATGGTGGACTTGGCAGTGTTAGTTTAAAGGTTGGATCTTAAAGGTCTTTTCCAATATAAATAATTCTACGATTCTATGAAAGGGTAGTTAAACACTGGAATGGGTTGCCCAGAGAAGTGGTGGAGTCGCCATCCATGGAAGTGCCTAGGAAACAACCATATGTAGTACTAAGCGCTAAGGTTTTGTTAACATGGTGTTGTTCAGTTAAATGTTGAACTCAATCTTAGAGGTGTTTTCCAACCTTAATGATTCTATGATTCCATGATTTGCATGTGTCTGTCCCTCTTATCTGAAAATCATAGAATCATAGAATGGTTTGGGTTGGAAATGACCATGGGCAGGGACACCTTTCACTAGATCAGACTGCTCAGAATTCCATCCAACCTGGCCTTGAGCACTTCCCGGGATAAAGCATCCACAACTACTTTGGGCAATGTGTTCCAGTGCCTTACCACCCTCACAGTCAAGAATTTCTTACTAATATCTAATCTAAACCTACTCACTTTAGTTTGAAGTCATTCCCCCTTGTCCTGTCACTGTATGCCCTTGTAAAAAGTCCTCCATCTTTCTTGTGGTTCCCTTCAGGTACTGAAAGACTGCAATTAGGTCTCACTGGAACCTTCTCTTCTCTAGGCTGGACAAACCAAATTCTCTCAACCTTTCCTCATAGGAGAGGTGATCCATCCCCCAAATCATCTTGGTGGTCCTCCTCTGGGCTCATTCCAGCTGGTCATTGTCCTTCCTGTGCTGGGGACCCCAGAGCCGGATATTGGTACTGAGGAGTGCCCCAACCCAAGTGTAGGACCTCACACTTGTGTTTCTTGAACTTCACGAGGTTCCCCACTTCTCAAGCTTGTCCAGGTCCATCTGGATGGCATTCTGTCCTTCAGGTGGATGAATTGCACCACTCAGCATGGTGTCATCTGCAAATTTGCAGAGGATGCACTTGATCCCATTTTCTATGTCATTAATGAAGATGATTAATAACACTGGTCCTAGTATGGACCCTTGGAGGACACCACTTGTCACTGATGAACACTGGGACTCTGAGCCATTGACTACTCACTACCTTTAGAATTGGAACATTTTAATGAACCTACAGGCTACATTATGTTGTATTAGCCTAAAAGTTTTCTTATTTTCAAGGACTTTCATGCTTCAACATCTCTCCCCTTTGACCCACTGCAGATGCCCAGCACTGTTACTGTACTTCTACAGTTCTTTTCCAAGGACTTGTTTTCCTTGATACACATTTAAAAAATTGGTCTTATGACATAAACAGTCAGATTAGAAACTGAAGATTAATTGTCTAAAGAAATTATTTCTTTAGTAATAGTAGAAGAAACTTAAACTGAAAACAATTATTTCCTTTTTCTTCATCTCTTTTGACAGACATCTTCAGTTGGATATCTTTCTTGAGTGCTATAACAACCTGCTATAAGAAATGTCAATGTTTATAAATATAATCAGAACATCAGATCACTTAACAAAATACTAGTTATTAAGCAGTGAAGGTAGCTATTTTTACACTTCTAGAACCTTATTTTGCTCCATATTATTCAAGTGTGTCAGTGATCAAGCATGTCAGTGATGGGACTTCCCATTCCCCTCTCTTATTTTCTTGTTAAAAAACTAAACTAAAAAACATGAATCTGAAATACAGGTTGTCAAATTGCATCTCTTCTGTAGTTTACACTTAGAGTGAGACCATCAAGACAGAAAGATCTATCTGTATTAATGCAAAAAAAGTCTCTCCCAAACTGACTCAGATATCAAGCATGAGCATTTACATGTAAGAGAAGCTTGCCCATTTCTGCCCTGTACATAAGTGAAAGATTTGTTTCTTTTACTAGATAAATTAATCCAATTTCTTTCAACCAAATACCCTGCTTTTTAGGGAAAAGGGAATTGGAAACAAAATTATTTATAATATTAAAATATGCACACTGTACATGGATATATAAAACTGAGTGAAGTTTTTGTGTGTAATACTTCTGTAACGATCAGTAACTTTTTTTCCTAAAAATATCAGGCATAATTTGTCTGCAATAAGCTTTTCTTTTAAATCCAGTAACTTTCACTGGCAGTGAATGGGAGCCACTGAATGATTCACACAGTAAAATTTTCAGGGAATGTACAAAAATGATAACAAGGAACAAAATAAAGAATTTTTGTTAAATTCTCACTGGCAAATAGATGAATTTCAATGCTAAATATAATTTTTTTTAATTCAACTAACTAAAATCTGATAAACATGAATTTCTGTATTGATCTGGTTTTAATGATGCTGACCTGAAAGAGAATGAAGTTTCGAATTGCAGTGATAAAAAACTGATTTCTGGCACACATGCAAAATTGTTTATTTTCAGGATGACAATTAGACTCAACACCCACAAACAATGAGAATACATTTCAATACATTCTCTGTGGTGCTTAGGTCATGAAGTCAATCAAACATTAACTTAAACAAAACATTCCTCGGGTAAATCAACTGAAGTACCACTGAAATGTCATAGTAGCAGAAGAAAGTTTGGAGTCTTTCCATACTAATGTCTGATTATGTGGAACAATGTCAAGAACTCAACAGAGTGCTTGTCCAACTAGTATTTCTGGCCAATTTTCTTCTCTCAAAAATATTTAAATGTAACTAGAAGAATTACCATTTAAGGAAATTCAGCATTTTATAGCATCTCATCAATTATTCATTGTGGAGTTTGGAGAGCTTTTATACCAGAGAAGACAGAAAATTCCATACGGTCATTACTAATAGAGTGTTATATGGTGATGCAAAGTATCAAACCACCAGAAAAGAACAGCAGACCTTTAGGTTACATCAGAAATGGTACTGAAGGCCTGCCAGTGGTAGCTGTGCAGAAAATGAGACTGGCACCATATTTATTTTTCTAGCTGTGGAAGCTGGAATCAAAATATGTAGTTCAACCAGCATGTTCATTCCATCTCAGCTGCTATCATCAGCTTTAAGGCATGACTTTCAACTGGTTGGTCTCTTATCAGAATTAGTTTTGCACAAAGATCACTGCTGCTTACTTGTTCTTTCTAGTGATGAGAAGAGATGGGTTGGAATCTCAAAGGATGTAATAAAGGTTCACATGGACCACCTTCGTATGAACTATTACCAGATATGTAGAAGTGGCAGAAGCCATGAAGGTGACACAATCAATTATCCATCTGTGTTGTTCCTGCCAATGTGATTATATAAACACAGTGGAACCTGATAAGCATGGAGAAGCTCTGCACTTTTATCTGTCACTTCATTGCTGGCTGTCGGGACATCTTATTCCTAAGAAACATAGACTCTTAAAGGAATCTTATCCACTAAACGCATTTAATTTTTGGTGAAATTGTCTCCAACTGCTTAAGAAGCCTAATGCTAATGGTTCGTGACTGACTACTATTCTAGTTGCTGCTAAGACAAGTGTGGGTAGCCTGCACTGCCACTCAAAGATAAATCCTATGTTTTAAAACATGCAAAAGAACATGACTGTTTGTAATGTTTTTAGGCTTAGTGTTGTTTGCAGTCACAAATAAAGCTACCTATGTTTTCTCACCCTTCACGTCACCATCTTTATGAAGAGGTTTGTGAATCACTAGGGGGATTTTTCAGGCATGAGATTTATTACCCGATAAGAGTCTTCTATATGAAAACAATTCTTTCACCTATATTCCCTCACAAGGACGTCTAATGAATGAATGACCATTTTAACCTGCTAAAAGCATTCCCTATTCTGTAAAGGATTTCCTATGCTAAAACCATGCTAAAAGGAATTAAAGAGCTGCATGTTTCTCCAAGAAAAAGAAGTAATGTTTGGGTTGTGTTCTTTAGTGGATGACTTGTGTCATCCAGGGAGATTTAGATGAATCTGGTCTCTTGCATTAAAAACCTGTTAATTCATCCTTACCATGCACTGTGTTAAGCAACTTACACTTAACGGTTTCTTTTTCAAGATCTTTAACACTCCTTCCACCTTGGAACTGGCATTACCCAACTGCTTCCTGTGGCTTGGAGCTGGCACCACGGTTACTCAACTGGAAGGAACCCCTTCTCCTTGGAATAAACTCCCTTCCCTCTGCCCCTGGCAATGATGTGACGTGGTACAGAATAACCCTACCATGCCCTTTTCTGGCTGCTGCAAAAAGTAACCCTATTCTGGCCAGAACCAGGACAGTTGCTCTTGGTAGAAAAAAAAAAATCAGTATGATTTGTTCATCTGAGAGTTCTACTCACTAATGCATCAAGTCACTTATCTTACAGCATGATAGGAGGCACAGGTTATTTTTGCTAACTCCATCAAATATAAGAATCCAAAGTAACTACTGCTGGAAAATGAGTTTACAAGAGGGCCTGGAATGGACACTGGGACCATGCAAGTTCAAGTTTACAAATCAAATGCATAGATAATTCCTTCTGAGAGTGCATTGATGCACAGTGTTTCAAAAAATACTGAGAATGAGTTATTTGGAACTTATTTTTATCACTGTTTATTCTTTCTCAAGTAAAGTCATTACTTGTTGGCATACATGGGGACAAATCCATAATAACAGAAAGTGACTCAAATGGACAGTGAAACAAATAACTGTCCTAAGCTAAGCTAAGCTAAACTAAAATCAGTATTTCGGTTTCTAGAATAAATAAACAGAATAAAATAGAATAAAATTAATAATATTTATGTCTAAAACTGTGTACAAATTCATGACCAATAATATTTTTATCTATTAAAAGATCACAGAATGTTATTTCTAATTCTTTTTATGTTTAAATATAGCATTTTTTTCAAGTAAACATTTCATAAGAACCTTTCATGCATACACTACAGTACATGTCATAGCTGAACTAACATAATGGAGTGCTATGAGTTATTAAATTAATGAGTCATACTGAGGAAGATATACATCAAAGGCTAACACACTTTCTGATATGTGAGCATGCATTAGTGTGTTACTTTAGTTGCTCTGGTACATGGAAAGACAAAATCTGCACTAACAATGTTAACTTATAACATACCTGTCTCTGGGTGTGGAAGGACTGACACCTACATCACTAGAATTTCTGGTTCAGGCTCAAAGTTGATATAAATTATGAAGAAATTTAGTTGCCAGGGAGCCATTCTAAATGGTTGAATGACAACAGAAGTTACTCTAGCTTTCATACCTAAATGAGAAGAAGGGTGGAGTTGTGAAAGAAGAAGAAATTAACAGAAATATTATAAAAATAAGTAAAGTTAGGACTCTATTATGGTTCTTGATCTTTATTTTATTGTACACACATCCTTCTGGATTGTTAACATACAAACTATGCTGGTTATCATTGACTTCCATTGATTTATCAATGAAATAATTATATCACCACTTTCATTTTCTCTGTATGCAGCCAGAGATGCATAACCTTCTTTGTAATATACAAAACTGATGTGTGATCCTCTTTTTTTTTTTTTTTTTTATTGAAACAGTAACAACAGTCTTGATTCTTACTGATGGGTTTGTTTACACTAGGGTCGTGAGATAACTTGAGACAAGCATGTGCAGATGTGACCAATGTGACCAATGTGCAGCAACCAATGGATAAATAGATGCTAAATAAAGGAAGAAAAAGACAGACCTTAGAGAACTGAACATTTCTAGGAATTGTTGTGATCTGCCACATACATAGTGCATTAAACATTTTCCTCTCTTCATTTCCTACTCCTATATTTTCCTAAAGCTAATATACGCTATGGAAGACTTGTATAGTGCAAATAACAAAAAAAGATTATAGACTGGAGAGTCTATAATCTATCTAATCACAGCTCAATTGTTTATCTGTTGAGCAGAGTGATAAAGGAAGGATTCATACATTAAGATATTATTGGGAATCTGAAGACCTGGCTTCTCTTTATATTTCTTTGGAAGATTTTATACTCAATCTTTGGCATATCATTTTGGGTTTGAATCAATGTCAAAGATAATGACAATCTTTATTTCTTGGTGCTAGAAGTTGTGTTGTAATAGAGATGGGTAATGGTGAGGAAATTGTACCAAGGAGCGGTTTTGCATTTGTAGTGATGTGCTTTGATAATCCCGGATGTCAGAAAGTATAGAAATGCACATGATAAAATATATTTTATCATCTGCTAAAGGACATAATTTGTTTTAAGAAAGGCTTTAAAGGATTACAGTGAAAATACATGTTGAAAAGAAATACTAATGCCAGTTCTCAGCATATTTCTGATGCCTGAGAGAATTTTGACAAAGAAAAAACACAGATATTTTCTTTCATTTTCAGTTTCTGGTAGAAATACCATGGTATGATATGATGCATAAATGCTTAAACTACAATAGATATTTGAAATTTATTGACTATATGTTTGCATTCACCCTCTATCTTTCTACATGCATAGGAAATAATATGATGATCACTCACAATGGATGAAGTCCAAAATGTTTCCAGTCTTTATATTTTAAAATTTTTCAGCTTAAGAAAATGTATAGAGTACCTTAAAGAATTCTTAAATATATTACTTTAAAACAGTTTTAAATTCTCCAGAGTAGAATATGCAGAATCCTTTATTTCTATGTTGCTGCACCAAAAAACACCTAAAAACTTGGTGGATAAAAAATTGATAAATACAAACATTATCATCACATCTCTCATAAAGTCTCACCCTCAACTGCACTTGTAAAACAAAAGAATGGAAAGAAAACTGCATAAAAAGGAGGAATTCATAACTCCTAAAAGAAAAGATATTTTCAAAACTAATGCTGAAATGTATTTCAGTTAAGATGAAATCATTGTTTTAGAATGTCATCAAAGCCAAATTCTCTCCTGAAAAATTACTTTAAAGCAAAGGCTCATTTTTTGGTAAGACAAATGGTTGAAGAAACTGTGTACATTTAAGGTTTTTGAAGCACCTTTACTGTTGCTTTTTTTTTTTTCTTTTACAGTTTTGAAGCAGCTTTACTGTTACTAAACTTAGCAGAATTATTTACTTTAGTGAGAACAATCAACACTAGGCCAGGATTAAATGCTTCAAAACTTCCATTCTTATTATCTGTCTCCATTCTTCCTTATAAATATATTTTTGAGAATCTAGTTTTCCATCTAGATAAATCAGACTGTGCTAATTACAATTTTCCCATCTTCTGTGAGAAATCAACAACTAAAAAATACTCTTAAATATGTGAAATTAATATTGTGAAAGGTATGCATGGCTACTTTTGACTTGCTGCATAAAACTGTCTTGCACATGAGTTTTCCATGCATATAACTGCAGTGTAAAAGACGACATTATGAGAAACCTTCTGACAAATTGATTAATAATCTTGAGCTGCTGAAGTTCAGCTGAGTGAGCAATTAAACATTCCAAACAGCAATGAACCTTCAGAGATAATTTATGATAATTTTATGCACAAGAGCTCAGTGGCTTTTTAATTTGATAGAATGTTAGTAACATAGATTTCTAACAAGGGAGTTTCAGTGCTCCATACATCACTGAGATTACTTAAACATTTCAAATGTGGTTGATGAATGAAGTTTCCTGAGATGTGAAAAGATACAGAAAGTGTCAGAAGGTTGAGATTGTTCATCATATCAATTATTGAAAGTGGATGCGTTGACATCATACTCCCACCTCATCTTTTATGGCCATTATAAAGACAGAACAGAAATAACAGACTTGGTGAACTGCAGAACTGTCAGGATATCCAACTTCTTCCCTCTCTTATTCCAGCACTTTGCTTTCACCACACAATTTTAGCATTTCCAGGTATTTCTTTAAAAGTCATTCATAATATATAGCAGGAAAACAAGACCCTTTGAAAATCATTGACTAATACCTGGAACATGGCATATGGTGTGATTCTTGGGGTGTAGAGCCAGGAAGTGGACTTTGATGATCCTTGTGGGCCCCCTCCAACTCAGGATATTCTATGATTCTATAAGAAACATCCCATACAGATCAAGAGATAAAAGGGAGGTTAGACAACATGAGTTTACAATTAGATTGTCAGAAATAAAAATACTGTGTCATTTTCTGCTGAAGGAGAGCAGGCTTCCCTTCATTCTTCCACATTTTTTTTGCTCTTTTTGTTGCTTAAAAAAGCTGCATTCAAACACTCAAATATTTTAAATTCCTAGAATATTTCCCATTCATTCTTTTATTTTTTATTTTGGCAAGCTAAATATAATGTTTTAGTCTTGCATTTCTGACATACTCATGACTGTTAAAAACACACTAAGCTAATCTAAAGTAAATAATGCAAAGGGGCTCTTTTTTAAATATGAGCAGAGATAAAGACTGCTTTGAAGAGAACACTGAAGCACTCAGATACCACATTTAAGAGAACAGACAGTTGGTGAGTTATTTGTTTTTAACACTGATCCTGACAATAAATCATCATTTCACATATCCAAACAATTATCCTTTCATGCACGCAAAGAACAGAATGCTGGAAAACAAAAAGCTAAAATGGGCAAAAACATGTTGCTAGAAGCCTGTTACTTAAACTCCTTCAAGTGAAAGGTCATGTCATTGGTATAAAGCACTATTAGTCAACATACTCTTCAAGCTTAGGAACTATGCAGACAGCTTGTAGAGTGATAAGTGGGAGAGTGAGAGGTTTGCATGAACCTTGTGGCTTCAAATTCAGACTAGAAGTATTAGTCTCAGGCTAACGAAAAGAGTTTTCTGACACTCTGTGTGTCTTCAACATTATTATTTCAAGGGATGACTCCACTACACCTCAAACCGCAGTATTAGCACCTATCAACATAATTGAAAGTCTCCCACCCTTGAAGAAGGCGGTCAATATTAGCTGAAGAATCATAGAAATCGACAAAAGTTCTACAGACATGATAATAAACTTCCAGAACTCTCACTAGGTGTCACTGAACAAATGCACCAGAGCTGGCAAGCAGCTTCCGTGTCCACCTACAGACAAGTAGGACTAAACTTGCAGCACTGAGGTTATCTTCCTTGGAAAGTTTTCTTCAGCTGAGTCAAGAGTTAGTTCCAGTCACATTTAAATAAAGAGAATTCTTTTCCTAATAGGATACGAAAATAAGTCCAAACACTGATCATGAAGGAAAACTAACCTAAATGTCTTCTTTTCTATGAATCTCTTTTTCTCTTAAATCCTTCGTCTGAAACAGTCTCTGATTGTTTGTTTGTTTTTTTTTTTCTTACTCAAAAGGGACAAATTTGGTAAGAATACTGGGCACAGATGTAAAATACTCCCATGTATAAAGTTATAGTTCAATCACAGGTATAGTTCATATCCTCTGTAGTTCCATGCTCACAAATTTCCACGACAATGCCTTATGGAATGCAAAAGAGCCAAAACTGCTGTAAATCCAGAATCCATATAGGCTTGCATTTCTCATTTTAATGCACACAAATAGTACTTGGAAAAAAAAAAGCTTCACCTGCCAGCCTCCTGACACAGGGACATTAGGACAACATTTTCAGTCAAGTTCCAGTACAGTTGTTTACTCTTGATGACATTTCTCTCAGTTACCCAGAAAAAGCTTCAAAACTGATCTCTCTTCAAAATATTAGTGAAGAATGAGCGTCTCTAAGCCTTTCTGAGAGTCAAATTAGGGGAGACTATTTTTATTCTCACATTTTTTTTTTAGCTAAAACAATGTGTATGGAGAAAGAATAATTAAAATCTTTTATCTACAAAATTAATTAAGGAAGTTATAGGAAAAGTACAATTCTCATCTGAAAATGTGTCCTAACATATGGAAAATAAATAAAATCAGGAGAAATTAGAAGAATAAATAAAATCTCTAATAGAGAAATGTTAGATCTGCTTTCAGTGTGTCATTGCAGCCCTACTTACAGAGACTCTTTTGATGCTTTCATAAAGTGCCAATCAATGCTCAAAAGTAGAACTATTTGTTTGTATTCTTGAAGAGAGGTATGCAAAACAATTCTGAAGTCCTATTTTACTAATACATGGTAATGAAAATGAAATATTAATAATATAGTCAACAGTACTATAGATATGAAAAGCAGTGAATATCTAAAACTTGTACCTATAATACTCTTCTGACAGTAATATTATAGTATGTAGCTTTTGGCAGCTACATTTGTTATTTTTCAGGCAAAGCTGGCAACAGCTCAAAGAAAGGAAACATTGGGAAAACTCCAGCAGCCCTTTCTTAGGCAAGATGTCTATTTAAATGCAAGATTTAACCTACCCTTTAATAGGATAAAAATGGATTATGAATGGGGCATCTTAAACTTCCTGCAAAATAGGATGGTCTCCTTGTTTGCACTATTTAATGTTTTGATTTCCCATTCATTGCTGAGGCTGTAATGAGCATCAGTTATTACATGGTGGCTCAGTTCCAACATAAATCATTTAACCTCCCTCTTTTTATTGATTTATATTAGCATTTATGGATGACACTCATTGTCTTTATAGAGCCTGAGATCTCACATTAATTAAGTTCAAATTAAAACAAACAATTATATCCACTACGGATTGTTGAAATATCCTTCAAGGTTTCTTGCCGCATGCCTATATTCAGTTTAGACCTCATATCATTGCTATTCTAAAAATTCTAACTAGACAAACCAAATTAAATTGAACAATTAAACACAGCAAAAAGAGAAGAGCAGGGTAGGCTGAACATGAGCCAGCTGAACGTGAGCCAGCAGTGTACCCAGGCAACCAAGAAGGCCAATGGTATCCTGGCCTGTATCAGGAACGGTGTGGCCAGCAGGACAAGGGAAATGATTCTTCCCCTGTGCTCAGCACTGAGGAGAGCACACCTCAAGTACTGTGTCCAGTTCTTTTAGGAAAGATATTGAGGTGCTGGAGCAGGTCCAGAGAAGAGCAACCAAGCTGGTGAAGGGACTGGAGCACAATTCCTGTGAGGAGAGGCTGAGGGAGCTGGGGTTGTTTAGCCTGAAAAAGAGGAAGCTCAGGGGACACCTCATCCCTCTCTACAACTCCCTGAAAGGAGGTTGTAGCCAGGTGGGAGTCAGTGTCTTCTCCCAGGCAACCAGCAGTAGGACAAGAGGGTATGGTTTTAGCTGCACCAGGGGAGGTTTGAGTCAGACATTAGGAAGAAATTCTTCATAGACAGAGTGACTGGGCACTGGAATGGACTCCCCAGGGAGGTGGGGGAGTCACCATTCCCTGGAGGTATTTAAGAAAAGACCTAGTTAACAAGGTCGTGTTGGGTCATTGGTTGAACCTGATGATCTCAGAGCTCTTTTCCATCCTAGTTGATTCTGTGATTCTGTATTCAGTCTTGAAAATGCTATTGAATGGGTTTGCCAAAATTATAGCATCAATATTGTATAATATAACAGTCTTTTTTTTTTTTTTCAGTAGTATATGTAAGCCTATCTAGCTTGGTATTATCTTTCCTCTGAAAATATTTTAAACATAGTTGGAGAACATTACACTGTATTTTTCTCTTTCCAAGACTTTCAATGTTCTTGGATGCACAGTAACTTTGGGGTTTTGTTTCACTCTCAGGAGACAAATTTATACCTTCCTTCCAATACATTCATGTATTTCTCAATCAAATCTGTTGATTTAATCCCACAACTATATTCAGTGGTAAATGGTAAGCATTCTGTACAATAGCATAAACATGGATGCTATGAGAACTTTTTTCCAAGCCATGAATGGCAATCTTCACATGCTGCAGGAACAGAAACACGGACTATAGTTATTCTTTGTTAACTAGATCTCTGCTGAACTATTTTCATCTTGCACAACAACTATCAATATATAAGTATCATAAATATTATATAAATCTAGAATATTACAGAAGTATTATAAATATTATTCTAAAAATGTTCCTCATTAGCATTTTTCTAACTTGAACATTAAAAGTTAATTCAAATTCAAAGCTCTCACATCACCAAAACCTTTCATGAATACTTTCTATTAATTTAAACTGAAAACCTCACCTGAATGTATTCTGACAATTTTAAGAAATGTGGGAAGCAGACACCCACTGGTTTTAAGGCAGCTAAACCTTAAAACAGTTGTCTAAAAGATATATCTGACTCTCTGCCCATAAATCTAGTCCTAGTGCCAAGCCTGGGCAGAGATTTCTGTCACAAGACATACTGAAGCCATTGTTGGAAATAGTAGGTGAGAGAGATTGCCCATATTAGCCCACAGTGCTGCTATGGCTTGGCCAACTCTCGGCAACTCCACTCTTTTCATGGGTCTCCTAAGTTTTGCTCCTCCTATAGCCCTAATCATAAGTGTAGGTGGACACTTTTGTAGTGAAACATGCAGAAGACCCTTGTGAAAAAGGGTTGTGGAAAAGAGGCAATTGGGAGAATTCTCACAGAAGACCCACTTTACTCCCTCGACCTTTTTGCAGCACTGCTCTTTCTATGGGTCTTTTATCTCTCTCAGGGAACAATAGAGGCAATTGTTCCTTAGCAGAGAAAGGAGAATTTGGAAGCCAAATATCACAGCATGGCAGGCAAAAGCTGTGGCCTCACCCACACAAGGGCTTAGTCCTGTCAGGAATTCAGCCCATGGGTTAGGGTCAGAGTCCAGATCAACAGGGTACAATCCCAGACACAGGCATGGCTACAGAGTCCATAGACCTGCCAAACATGAGAGCCTCTTCTTAATGCAGCTGCCAGCAGGGGAAGTGGGAACTCCTCCTGCAGCTTCTTCCAGATCTTCATTGCAGAACTGTAAGGTCAGTTGTGGCTTCTCCAACAGGTCTCACCTGTCAGAGCTATTCTCCCAAGAGGAGGAAGGATTGTCCTCCTAACTGACCCTAAGCCTTGAAGGAAAATTCTGCCACAGGATATACTGAAGCCCCAGAGGAAAATCTGAATTTGGAAGATTTCTCATAGCAGCCCACATTTTGCTTTGCCCTTTCCAAGGTCACCAGCTTTCTCCCGAACCTAAACCTAGTATTAACCATGGTCTCAGAGATTTTAGTACACTTTTCATTGAGTATTTCTCCTAGTCCTTGAAAAGTAACTATTCTTTTAAAAAGATGTAACTAAATAAAAGACTCCAGTTTCCTTATCTATATTATCTTTTATTATTGTTTTAAATTAAATATAATCTATGTATATGGTTTCTGTGTGTTATGTGTGATCTTTATTTCCTGATAGATTATGTTATATTTTCATCATTTTACCCTCAAAGTGATCTGTAGAGTGTTCATTATGAGATCTCAGTTTTCAGAATAACACAGATTTCCTGCTGTGATTCAGTAGTTTCATGCAAAGATCAAAATATTGATCTGATTATTTTAACTGCTTCTGCACAATAATGAGGTAGTTAGTGTAAAACAGTTGTTCAATCGTATAAACCAAAGTTGTATTTCTAATTTGGATTTTGCAACCTCTATTTAAGCTTTATTTTAGGCTTACATGTTTGTCTTTATTATGATGCTTCTTTAATCAGTTATTCTGATTATTTTACTTATCCTTGTAAATAATTTCTAACCAGTAAGTTATTCTGTTTTTACTGCAGGAAGGGGGACATTATAAACCTGATCAAAAGCCATGGAAGTTAAACAAAAATTCCAGCATTAGGACCAATGAGAAATTATAATTTTACTTTGCCTTTTTTTTTTTTTTTTTTTTTTTTTTTTTTTTTTTTTTTTTTTTTTTTTTTTTTTTTTTTTTTTTTTTTTTTTTTTTTTTTTTTTTTTTTTTTTTTTTTTTTTTTTTTTTTTTTTTTTTTTTTTTTTTTTTTTTTTTTTTTTTTTTTTTTTTTTTTTTTTTTTTTTTTACAATGCTGTGGTAATTGATCCCATTTCATTTTCTTGGATATTTTGTTACTCCATGTGAAGGAATTCAATTGTGCTGTCTAATTGCTCTTGGTTTACTAAGTGACAAAGTATTGTTTCAGTGACAAATACTTTGATAGAATAAAACTTAACACATTATACAAATACTTCTCTGAATTTTATTTTTAGTTTAAGCATATGTTAATGCCAGTAAAGCTTGATTGCCTCAGTGTCTGCAGAAATGAACAGAAAGAAACTGAATACTTCTGAATCCAGCTCATTTTAAAACTAACATGGTGAAAGTACAGATAGTTTTTTGTACTACCAGTCAACTCTGAATATGATTTTTTTTCCTCAGTAAGGACTGACATGAGGTTACAGATTTACAGCCTCAAGAAACATAGCTTCTGTTTTGAAACCCTGGTTAAACACTTTAAACACCTGAGTAGTCTTACTCAGATCGATAATTCAATTGACTTCACTTTAAACTCAAGACAACCCTTCTGAGTAAAGTTGTGCAAGTACTGTCAAGACAACCTTGTATTTGTGGTTCTGAAACAGTTTAACACCTCGTTTTACCTTTTAAATGCTAAAGGAAAACTTAGCGAGATTATTTATTTTCAATTAAAAACTTAAGCAAATGGTTTTGTTTTCTCTTTGAACAAATAAATATATTTTATAATATGTTTTTTTCTGGACTTCTGTAAAGCCTTTGACACAGTCCTCAACAAGATCCTTCTCTCTAGACTGGAGAGGCATGGATTTGATAAGTGGACCGTTAGATGGATAAGGAATTGGTTGGATGGTCACATCCAGAAGGTAGTGGTCAATGGCTCAGCATCCCAGTGAACATCAGTGACAAGTGGTGTCCCTCAGGGGTTTAAATTTGGAGCAGTGTTATTTAATTTCTTCAAGGAAGAAATGATCAAGGGTACCCTTAGCAAATTTGCAGATGACACCAAGGTGAGTGGTACAGTTGTCACACCTGAAGGATGTGATGCCATCCAGAAGGACCTCGAAAAGCTGGAGAAATGGGCCCATGGGAACCTCATGAAGTTCAGCAAGACCAAGTGACAGGTGCTGCACCTGCATCAGGACAACAGGTTGGGGGATGAACAGATTGAGAGCAGCCCTGCTGAGAAGGGCTTGCACATGCATGTGGATGAGAGGCTGGACATGATCCAGCAATGTGTATACTTGCAGCCCAGAAAGCCTATTGTATCCTAGGCTGCATCAGAAGCAGTGTGGCCAGCAGGTGAAGGGAGGGGATTCTTCCCCTCTACTCTGATGAGACTGCACCTGGAGTACTGCATCCAGGTCTGGGGCCCCAGCACAGGAAAGACATTGACCTGTTGGAGTGAGTCCAGATGAGGGCCATGAAGATGATTAGAGGGATGGAGCATTTATCCTACAAGAAAAGGCTGAGAGAATTGGTTTTGTTCACTCTGGAAAAGAAGAGGCTTCAGGGTGACCTGATTGCAGCCTTCCAGTACCTGAAGGGAACCTACAAGAAAGGAGAGAGACTATTTACAGGAACATGTAGCGACAGGACGAGAGGGAATGGATTCAGACTTCATAAAAGTAGGTTTGGATTAGATATTAGGAAGAAATTCTTTACGGAGAGAGTGGTGAGGCACTGGAACAGGTTGCCCAGAGAAGCTGTGGATGCCCCATCCCTGGAAGTGTTCATAGCCCAGCTGGATGGAGCTCTGAGCAATCTGATCTAGTGATTGCTCATCCAGTATGACCAATCATACTGGTCCATGGCAGGGGGTTTGCAAGTAGATGATCTTTAAGGTCCCTTCCAACACAGGCCATTCTATGATTCTAGGATAATACAGATATAATTTATTCTACAATGTATTTTTATGTAGAATACAAGCAGAAATACAGAAAAATATAGGATATGCAGACTACAATAGTTCTATAATTGCTAAGATTACTGAGCTGAGAATGACAGAAATTCTCAAAGCATTCTTTCAAAGGCCCAGGTGAATACATGAAACAAAGCATATTACTTTGTATGACATATTCCTGATGTGAGGGAGAAGAAAAACTCATGGATATCAGTAACAAAACTTCTCTTAAGCTCACTTGTTTCAGGATCACATTCTTAATAGCAAAATTTTAATTAAAAGGTGTGAGAGAGTTTTTTGCTTCATTTGGGATGCCTAACAGAGCAATCAAAAAAAAACAAAAGGCAGCCAGAAAAGAAGAAAAAAATCAAGCTATTTCTCTGTTAGTGAACAGAACAGAGTGATTTGAGAATGGGCCTTATAGAGGATGAAGGGACAAATTGTAGAATGGACTTACAGAAAGGAAAAAAATGTTAAAGAGACAGGATAGATTAAGGACAATTTCCTTCAGTCCCTGCTTTAAGAACCTGAGACACAGAGTGATGTTCACAGACAAAGTTCAAAAATATTTAATTACCACATATCTATCCAGACCTCACCTTCAGAGAAGATAGTGACACCACCACTATGCACACATATAAAATCATACCTGTTAGTAATACTCAAATATTTTTCACAGTGTGTTTCCACTACCTGTATTCAGTTGACCTCTTGATGGGAGATGCACGAGTTGGGAGTCAGATCCCCAAAAGGCACCTGTTCAGAAGACAGACATACAGTGGTTATCTCGGCAACTAACACAAATGAAAGTTCTCAGAAGATAATTTTTTCTCACATAGTTGTTTTTTCTGCTTATAGTCTTGGTTCCTATGTATACATAGGTTCAGGCTACAAACTTTTCTCAATCAAACTACTGCTGCAATGTTTCAACTCTGACTTTTCTTCTTCCCAGCAGGTTATGATTTGCTGATAAATGGAGAAACTGGTAACTATCTGACCGAGCATGATGCTCCACTAGAAATATACAAACCTCTGTTGAAACTTTAGAGATCATTTACATGAAACTTTGAAGAAGGAAAAAGGTTTACATTGCTAGTGAAGAGATGCCTATACACATTTGCAAACAGAGAACTGCTTAAATCAGAACCCCAAATTGAATCTTATCAAATATTTTGACTTAACATATACATACATGCATGCTTAATATTAAAAATTGCATTATTATTAATTAGAGTCAAAGTACTTTATAATTATTAAGTATTAGCATCTCTATTTCACAGGCACAGAGAATGATCCCAAACCTGTAATACACGTTATGCTACTTAAAATTTCCTCATTTTGGAACCAGTCTCATTTGGAATAAATTTTGCATCTTATAAATTGCTGTCTTATTACAACAAAAATTTATTACTCATCTGAAAACTTCATATAAGCAGTGTGTTTAAGCAGTGGACTGTATATTTTATCATGTATAAATACTACTATAATCAGAAATTATTAGATAGAAGAAATTACGCTTCATCAAAAGTCCAACAAGGGACAAGTTTGGAAGGTCACTTTTTCATTTAACCCCCTGTAGTTCCTTCTTCCAGATTAGTTCATGTTATATTGGTTGGACACAATTATGCTCTTTATCATATTTAAAAAACACAAAGCTATCTCATTTTCACTGGTACAGTAATTGGTCTAGAAGCAAATCGAAAAGCCATTGCATTTATTTGGTGATCTTACTGTGTCCTTAGTGAGTGAAGAATCACTTTACATGATACCTATTTCTTCTATTTTATCCCCCAAGCAGAACTAATACCTTGAGACCCTAGTGGGCTTTTCAGTTCCAGGAGGGTCTTGCATTCATATTTCTGAACCACAATCAGGGGCTTTCTTGTGTGTCTTCTCCTCTGGGCTGCTGATACTGGTAGCTAATGGTGCTAGTAAACCTCATCCTATTGTGAGACAGTAAAATATTATCTCCCACAAACTCTTATATAAGACCACTGAGGGTGTAAACCAGGGTCTGTTCTATTAGTAGAAAGTTTCCTTTATTTACTTAGCTTTTACATGGGTTTTCTGCTTCTGCAGTTTCTACTGAT
Source organism: Empidonax traillii (assembly GCF_003031625.1). Classification (NCBI taxonomy): domain Eukaryota; kingdom Metazoa; phylum Chordata; class Aves; order Passeriformes; family Tyrannidae; genus Empidonax; species Empidonax traillii. Next base: position 505,782 of record NW_020955246.1, on the reverse strand, counting down.
TCATTGCACTAATCAGGATACTTTTTTTTTTCTGTCAGTACAGGAGAAAACATAGAAAAAGGAATACTGTCTTCCTTATAAGTGAGCACTGTTTGCAATGGAAAATACCAGAAATGCAAAACTGTTTTCAAAGTACTTGAGCTTGAAATAACAAGTATTTGATAGGGTTGTTCTGCAACTATTTATTTTGTTTTGAATTCTTAGTTCTCTCCCTATCTCCTTCTGTCTCATTTTTTTAAAAAAGTATTCATCACTAAATTGTAAACCTGGCCTCTATAGTGTTCCTGCTCTGCTTTAGTTTTCAGCACAATAACTACACTATTTTACAGTAAGGCTAAATGTGAAGGATAGGTAATAATTTGTCACTGTTTCAAGCAGAATTCAGGGGCAATTGTGATTTGGGCTTCCAACTTAAAATGTGATGTATAATTGACATTTTGATACTTCGAGGCCATGGTGTATTCTCACACTTCCATGAAAAAAAACCCAACTTGCTGACACAATCAGGAAACAGATGGTGACAAAGATCTTGCATTTAATATGCCAATCATTATGCTTTACTTGCATATTATCATCTCATTCATGAGGCCACTATATGAAGGAATTTTGCTATGCCTCTACAAATCAATCAAGAAGTCTTTTAGTATTTTTTTTAAAATATAATTTAGGTCTTTCTTATCCTTTCTATGTTTCATTATATTTGGGGTGAAGTGTTTATGCAAATTTATTACACATGAAAAAATGCTTTGACAATACTGAGGCTAGAATAGATGTCAGCAATGAAGCATTCACTACAGATAGCTTCAAAAGAGAGACCAAGAAATGACTTGGCAACTGAAGTATCTGCATTTTCTGTACTTTGCTATGGTCCTTAATCCAAAGGCAGTGACATAGTAAGACACTATGAAGGATGATGTTGAGTAGGAGGATGGATTTGGTAACGTGGCCTCATATCTACTAAAACCTGGACTTCAGTCAAAATTTCCACTCAAGAAAACCACAGATGGCAGATTACCAATATATTTCAGTTAGAGTTAGCACTGGATTTGAAATCAGTGAGTATTTGACCCAAGCAGACCTTTTAGCTCTGAAAATAGGCAGTTTCCTTGAGAGTGTCTGACAGAGTTCCATCATACAGGAGTGAATTCATACACTCACAAACTGGGCAAAGACCCTTCTTGGACAGCCTGAGGTCCTCTGAAGATGTTTTAGCCCATTTAGAACCAACCATGGGTTGGTTCTTTAATCTTCTTTCTATTCTGCAATGTCCAGACAAAGCTTTTTTCCTTCATAAGTACCAACTCTCCATTTATATTTAGAGGGTGTTGGGATATAGTTGGCATGATTTTTTTTTCTGTCTCACTCTTACTGTCTATCTGTAGGTTCCCTAGCTTCTAAAATGTAAATATTCCCTTTTAAAGAAGTAAAAAATATTTCTGGTTCTTTGCAAAAGGGTCAAACCTAGCAAGAGCACACAGCATGTGACTTGGAACTGGGAGTTCTATCACCCCTACTTTGTTCTATTTCTTTCATTGTATGGTATTATTCATTTAGCTAAACATGCTTGTGGTTTACAAAACCAGAAATCCTCAAAGTCGCAATTCTGTGTTCCTTTTAAATTGGTTAAGAAAAAAACAAACACCAAAAAAAACCACCAAAGTCAATACAGCATTGTGTAACAGTTAAGCTGCTCTTAAACACAGGGTCAGATTTATTATTTGTTTTATTACTTATCAAAGACAGTGGCTTACACACCTTGCATTATCTAGACAGTAGTCTCTTGGAATGTCAAAAGTCAAGGTTACATCAGCTCTTGACTTTATCCAGGCTCCATGATGTACAATATCAATGTAGCAGAGCACTTCCTCTTTGTTCTGAGGGAACTTGATTCATAATGAGTCCATCTAGAGTGTACTCAGATTGTGATAAAGAGCTTTACACAGAGAATCCTATTTTAGAGAAACAGGTGTTGGCTTTGATTAGAGAAAAATTACATCATCCAAGAGAAAGGATGAAAAGAAAAAGCAAACAGAAAAGAAGGCAAAAATAGAAAAAAAATGGCAACCAGACACAAATACATTTGCACATATAAAACTGTTCTAGTGAAAGCCAAATTGATTTGACATTCAGTGGCAGTTTGAAGCCAAAAAAGCAAAGCAGCCTACAAAAGGCCCAGCTCATTGTTTATGGAGTGTCATACTTCATCATTTGTGAGACCAATAACAGTGATGGGAAGACCTTTAAAAGCAGAGAGTTTGCTCAGAATGGCTGTGTGGATACCGCTGATGTCAGATCCAATTGAATGACTGTGAGCTATTTCCTGATTTGAAATCATGTTTTTCAGATGAAGTAGATGTTTTCTACAGATTAGAGCTTTGAAAATGGAATTTAGTACATTCTTAGAATTCTTGGTTGATTTCTGCTAGGCAAACACAGCCACAATACTTACCTTTTGATGGGTACTGATCATCGAACTGCCCTGAAGAAAAAACACAGAGAGAAAAAATTAAGTAACATGCAAATGCAGCTTCCAGTACATGAAAATTAATCTCTTTATGAAAAAGAACTTTGCACAAAATCATGTAAATTTATGTAGGCACCCTTTCATTATCCTTATTTTCATAGATTACTTTGCAAATATTTTTACAAACAAATTTTTTTACATTTTCATTAGAATAATGGACCACTATTACTAGCAGACTGCAGAATATATTTCGTCCATCTCTGTTTTCAGTTAGAACACCTGGTGAGGAGTGACATGTTTATCAAATGCTGGTGAATGCCAACATGAATTAAATAAGCCTTCAAAAAATGTGAGATACTATAGACTTGTGCAGGAAAGGATATGTGTGGAAAGCAGTCTCTCTCTTTCTGCCTTCTAGCTATGATCTCAATCTAGATATCACAATATTGATATTAAATTCTGATACTAATGTTTCTGTTTAGATTTCACTAGAAAATCTGTTTCTTTGTTGGGGAAAAAATTAGGAATTTCAGCCTCCTGGGTCTCAGTTCTATAATGACTCACTGAAATGCAAATAGTCAGTGATCTCAAAATAGCAAGTCATTAATCACAATGCACATACCATATCTAGTGTGGCCTCATAACTCAAAAAGCACTATCAAGGTGACCAAACTTATCATGGATGGCACAAGTATAGACAAAAAAATTAAGACAGACAATATACATGCGGGTAGGTCTAATTGCATAAACAAAACATTTTATTTCATTCACACTGAAAACAAAAATCAGTTTAACTTTTGTGTGTGTATGTGAACCTTCCATTCTGATTCATGGAAATGTCTGAATCTGTGAGTTTATTAGCATGACCATCCACCACAATAAACAGAACAGCACGTCAAAATTTTTAAATATTCACAAGCAACCAAAATTATGTCTATATTAAATATTGTGCTCTGTGACATATGAAAACAGTGTACATTGTTTATTAATTGTGTATGCAGATATAATTCCTGCTGTATTAGCTTTGCATTGTAAATCATATGATTTAGTTTCTTTTGTCATATTTAGGAAAACTATAAGCCATGCTGGAATAAACTACAAATTTGTAATATTACAAGACAGGTTTCAAAATTCACTCTGTGATAGTATCTGGAGATTCAAGGCCATATCTATTCTACCACATCCTTGACTTCAGTTTGCAGGAGAAATGAGGTTGTTCTGTGTCTAACAACCACATCTTTAATAGTCAGTTGGGAGTTCTCCACTGATGGCAATTAATTCTACTGAATTACATACTATAGTGCAGACAGCACAATAAGCCCTTCAACAAGTGTATTTCACTTTCCTCAGGCTGTAAGTGTTCTCAGGGATAACTGTGCTGTGAAAAAAGTAAACAGGAAATCAGTTAGTGAAGACTGAAGAAATGCATTGCTACCAAATTTTGTTAAAACATTTAAAACGTTACCTTTTAGGATTCAGTGTCAGAATTATAACACCACAGAAGTGAACGCAAGCAATTTACATTTTCCTTAGAGCTATTGTTTCACACTGTCTGAAGATTCAGGCTATGTCTTTCACTGTTCAGAAATTATGTATTTTACATCAAGCAATATAAACTTTTATAAATTAGTGAAAACAAGGAAAAGACAAATTTCACTTTAATGCAGCTAGTCAAGGTAAATCTCAGGCCCACATCTGCCATTATACTAACAAAATATAAGGGGAAATCACATGGTGTTGACAATGAAAATATGGCATTTACAAGACATCATTGTATTAATTACCTGCTGTTCATGCTGGAATATTCTCTCCACAGTTCTACGCTCACAAAGTCTGAAAACACCTTACAGTTTGGTTTTGTATTTCCTTTCAAGTCTGTGAACAGTGATAGTTTTTATTTGAAATTTTTCTGAAAAGAGTTAACCAAGGTAAGTAGGCTCAATGTATAAACTTATGCATGATATTAAAAATATATTAAAAAATAAATTTCCTTGGTAAAAAATTACAATTATTGCTTGCATTAGTTATAGACAAAATTTTTTTTTCACTTAGCCACTTTCTGTTTTCTGTACTATATCAAGACCAAATATTTGTGGAAGACACTCATAAGTTACCTTATGAATGAAGAAGAGTGAATATGTTAAGTTTCTAGTCTGGTCATGGAAAATTTATATAACAAAAAAGAGATGTTGACAAAATAGTTTTTCATGTTGATCTTTTGTATTAGACAACCAGTATCATTAAGCTGGAAAAATGTTCTCAAATAGCAGATTTAGGAACTGCTTAGTTCATCAAGGACAATTTATTTGGATGTGTAATTACCAGGTATGAAACAGTTTTTTCATCTAGCAAAAGAACTGAGCAAGTCACTCACAACTAAAGATAAAATAAGAAATAAAGATTTTAGTTTTATTTTGTTTTCCTAACACTGAGGGTGATTAACTCCTGGAACAAATTAACTCAGTAAGTGGTAATTTCTGCATTGCCTATATTATCTGCAACAGAAATGGATTTTTTTCCCCCATGAAAGACCTGCTTGACTAATCCAAAGCTGACACAAAATCTGTTGCCGGAGATAAAGATGTGGGAACTCCCCTTTTCTGATAACTTATACTAAGTGTGTGATACTTGCATAGCACTTCCTTACCAGCAAGGTTTGGATGGTTTAGATAAATGGCTCCTGAGTGGTGCCTCACACAAGTTACTTGGCTCAGAAAAAAGACATTAGATAAAATTTTATGTGCTTGTGTTTTATGGAGATCTAATAGTCTGGATAACCTAGGGATTTCTTTAGTCTTCAAATTGATAAGTTTCTGTTAGCATCTTTAGGACATACAAGTACACTCAAGAAACAGAATTAAATCCTCCAGGAGTGAAAATATTCCTTTGATTAATTTCAAAAGTGGTTCTTTAGATTTTTAACCCCTCAAAAAAATCAGTCTTTTCTGCAGTATTGTAGCAAAAATAATTTTAACTGCATTCTCTTTAAGGCCAGGGAACATATCTGTTTACACACAGCTAAGTCTGACTGTAATATATTTTATTTCATTTACTAAGCTTCAGCTTAGTAAACTCCAGCCCGCTACTCCTTTTACAGCTCAGTAGAGCCATAGAGCCTGCTCAGGTGCTGCTAAACACATTCTGAAGACTGGAATAAAAAGGTACATATACTGAAAGCATCATTAATACAGGTAATCTTTACTGCTGATAGAAAAAAGACTACAGGATGGCATCAAAAAAACAAGGTAGGATTTAGTCTTAGGAATTACTAAGAGAATTGATACTGGGCCTGTAAAGAGGACAGGTTAAACACACACACTAAGGCAAGAGCAAGCTATTATACAGTTATTTTCAGTATAAACCTTCAGGATAAGAAAAAAATCTCTTTTCAAGGAAGTGTAGCTACTGACTACAAAAGCCCTACTCCTTACAGACTGGTTATTTTTTAAAGAGAAAATTTTCTCTGGCTTGGGAATCTAGTAATTATTTGAAGAGGAAGGAAAAAAAGATAAGAGGACTTATCCTGGAAGAAAACCAAAACTCAAGCCCATCTTCCTTGTCTTCCCTACCACTCTGTACGCCAGTCTCTTATTGCAGTGAGCTGTTTGGAGGTTAAAACAGCAGACAGATAACCTTCACTCATGCCAAACTGTTCATTTTAAAGCCGTGAATTCCTTAAGTCTCGGCTTACCCCTCCTTTGCACAAAACTATGGGAAGCTTCAAGGTGTCTCCTCTATGTCTTTAAACCCAACTATACACTCAAAAGGCTCTTTCTAAGTAATACCACGTCTAATCGTGCAGCTGGAAATGACTGGAAATCAAACTGTGCTGCAGCAACTTGCAAAAGTTGAAAATGAGCAGTGCCCGTAAAGTCATGTTACAAGAAGTTCACGTGACATCTGTTTCCAAGAGATACACAGACACAGTTCATGCACTTCTACAAGCCCATCAATTTCTTGAAATGAAATGCATGTACCTGTACTGTAGTACACAGATCTTCTGTGCAGACTTTCACTAACAGAAAGTGGTTTACATAAGTATCTCCAAAACTATGGTTTTAACGTTATGTCTTAAGGTGTTTTACTACAATGTATGAACTGAATGCAGTTCAGTGGCTATTCTTTGTAGTTCAGAGTGGAAACCTAACTTAGATGCTCTGAAAGAGTTTGCCTTTCTGGACAAGTCAGAAGTTGGATGAATGTGGCTCTCTTTTTGAGTAAAAGAAAAAAAAAGGGGGGGGGAATCAAATAATAAAATGGGTGAAAAATATTTTTATTCAAAATTATTAATTACATGCCATCCTTTGTGTATTGCAGGAGTTTTCTTGCTCTGAAAACAAAGTGATTTTTATTTGTTCATCATCATGAATGTGACTCTTAGACAAAAAAACAGTCTGTAAACCAGACATGTCAAATCCCTTTTCATAAGGAAGCTGCAGCACAGAAAACTTTGCATTATGTGTAATAAAGAATGATTACAGAAAGTGTAAAAACATCTACTGGCAAGATACCTGAACTACAATAAAACTGATATTTAAATAAAATATTCTTCAAACAGTAGGGATCATTAAGAAGAGGTACTTTATTTCTGGCCCTGCCTGTGCAAAGATGAGTAATATTCTCAGATCTATGAAAGCCCAAAACATAGAATAAAGAGAAAATAACTCTGCACTTTTACCCAAATCAGCAGCAGAAACTAGTCAAGAACTGGGTTTTAGTTAAGTATTTTACTGGTAAATAAAAACCAAACCAAAACAAAACACAAATACCATCAAAGTAGAAGGCAATTTCTGGTGCAAAAAAAAAGTAAACCAGTGTGGTTTTACTTCACAACACCCTCCCCCAGTTTCTTTGCTCCATTGCTTTATTCCAGCCCCTGAAGTAAGAGAATGTTTATGTAGAAAGAGATTAATTCAGTAAAAAGCTGCTTTTTTATGCAGTTACTATTTCATTGTAGAACTAAAGTAAAAAAAAAAACTAAAATAAGAAATACAGCAGTTTTGCAGTAGGTATTGTATAAGCAATTGTACCTTTATTTTCCATGTACTATGCAAAAGCAAATTAAGTGCTTTTTGGTCAACTGTGAAATGCCATTTGTAAATGGTTCATTGGGGTTTCTTTTCCCCTCTAATTTATTGCAAGTTTGGTTTTGTTTATGAAAATAGATTTGATCAGCTAATCGGAGTGTAGAGTTAGTGTTCACTCATTCAGCGATATTCAGCAGGTTTTATTCACTTTTATACATCATTGCATTTTCGCTCTTGGAAACTCATTTACATAATCTCCGTATGGTCATTTCACAGTAACTGTTTGTGGCTCTGGTAATGTTAGCTAATAATTACCCTAAGCTATCTGAGAATACCCCACTACACACTGAATATACAGTTATTTCTTAATATTCAAACTCTAGATTGAAAGCCTTCTGACTAGTTCAATGCTATGAAATGTCAAGCTGTTACCAACAACAAAGACTGTGCCTCTGCTTCTCAGCTCCTGCAGTGAAGCCAAAAATGCCAGTGTTTACTTAAAGAAGGGGAGAAAAACCCTTCTCCTTCCTCTGTACTTGGTTCTGTTGCTCTTGGAGTGAACAGTAGTTTTTTGTTATTGATTTCAATAGGAATTGAATCTGCCTCTCTCATCCCTTTTTATGCCACCCTCTGCATTTCTGGCAAATATTACACAATATCATACAACTACATTTTCTGTAGATGAGATCCTGCTTTAATTCCTCATCTACTGACTTAGCTTAGGTTTCCCATCATCTTTTATGCAGAATCATGATGTACATGTCTGTGTATCTAAACACATAATTTCACTACAAAAATAAGAGAGGAAACAAGAATTTTCCCTTGGAACTTCTGTAGGCCAAAACCTGCAGGTATTTTTACAATACCATCCCAGCTTCCCTGAGCTTTGGCAAATGCTTTCCAGCATTACTGTTGCATGAGATAGCTTACAATGAGACTGCTTTGTTTTAACCAGAGTTTGAATTGAATGACTATAGAAAGGGGCAAAGGCAAATTATGAAAGGCAGGACTTTCCTCCCATTCCTCCATAGCAATTGAATTTAAAAATGCCACTGACTTTAATCACCAGTTACAGGGTATTGAATCATACAAGGTTTTAGAATTTGGCAGAAGAGGTAAAAAATTTCTGAATGGGGATAAAAGAAAACACAGAAAAGCCTATATATACACTGCAGGGGAAAAAAACCTTGTTTGATATTTGACAGAATACACAGAAATAACATTTGGATAATGATTAAATAATACTGAGAAAGTCTACTGTGCAAACAAGGAATTTCTCAGGGTTGTGTATGTGTGTGCTATTTAATTGTTTTGGATTTTTGGTTCAGATATCTTTTCAAAAAGAATGATGTGCTCTAAAAAGAGAGGACAAGCTTGGTTCAGTTATAGCTTTCATATAATTACTACAAACTAATGCAAATTAGACTCTAGGTCTGCTCAATGTACATTTCTGTGCTTGCCAAATTATGTTTGGCAGTGTGGTCAAGCAATAACAGATGCACACTGTGCCTAGTTTTCTCGGGCTGTTCAATAATTAGGAGGGCCATGTATTATAATAAACCACATCCCCTTGGCTGAGATTTGGATGCAAATTGCACACTAATTCACTTCCAAGTTTTTGGAAGCATACCAAAATACATGAAAATTAGGGAAATATACTATTTACTTCATGAAATGTGTTTAAAACTAAATAAAGCTCATTTGTAAGCAATGTTCATCTATTCCATCCTTGTAAAAAAATTAACGAGTTCCTTTTCCTTTACACTATTTAGTTCAGCAGCTAACGTGACACCTCTGCAACGTTCATGGCATCTCTATTATTTCTGCACCAAGAGAGTACAATATAAAAGACAGTTACTCTGCTTTGTATTTCTCTAAGGTATTGCTAAGGTTGAGTGGATAATATCAGTTCAATGAAAGACTTGAATCACACTGCAATCCAAATTCTTTGCAATCAGTTGAGTTGTAATGGCATGCTGTTTATAGCAGAAAATTCATCTTTTGAGAAGGCTGAAGATTCTTTACCCTTAGTTATTATACAAAGGTTGAATGGACAGATTTAATGAAAAAAAATAATACTTAATGAGGGAAATTCTAGGAAATCCAGCAATGCAATGTAGTTACTTGTGTAGATGTAACTACACCAGTCTCCAAATTAGAGAGAAACATAAAATTAAAACAATTGAAGTTATTGCTGCACATATTAGTAGGTAGTTAGATTGCCCTGGAAATCATTTAAAAGTGAGCTGCCTTGCAGTAACAGTTAACACTCTAAACAGATGAATATAATGCAACCTAAAAGTGGTGTAACGAGAGACACATCTCTTGTGTTTATTGCCTACTAATCGTAATGTGATTGTACCAAAGAGAGGCTCACGAATTAAGATTTCTCTGTATATGCTCTAGACAAATACAGAAAAAAAGACAGTGAAAATGGAAAATATCAGAATGCTCTCCTGCAATGTTAAGAGTTGGGTTTTTTTTGTTTTAAAAAGAGATAACATGGAACATAATTTTGTAAATATTTCCAAGTATTTTAAATTTTACAGTGATGTTCAAGCAGCTCGTTGCAAGAAAACAATGAGGCAAAATGTTGCTTGCCAAAAATATAAAAATTCATTTAAATATATTCTACACTGCCAGCACAATTTTAGTGATTACTGTGTATTTTTGACATGGGTGACTTAATTGTAAACTAATTCACACGGGCACCAGCAGAAATTTTTATAATAAAGGTCTTAATTATTAAAAATTTAATAGTACAGAAATAACAGGCATAACGACAGGAAGCAAGTGTCCTAGGACTGAGGTTGATTTTAGGAGGATAAATCAATGCTGTGACATGCAGCTATGGCTAGACTGCTATGTATGTCAGGCTTACAGAGTTGTATAGTAGGTGTTTTTTAGGTGTTTCTTAGGTGTTTATCCTATTTAGTGGTTGTTGATACAGCAACTATATCATCACAGACTAACAGAGCAGCAACAAAATTCTTGTTTCCACCATGACAAACACAGAGTTAACTACGTAAAAGCAGTTTTGGCAAAAGTACTGCTCACTCTGTATGTTGAAATTGAAGACAGGCTACAGACTAAATGTGGTAAAGCAGCTGAATTTGTAAATTTATTTGCATCATTTAAATTAAGGGACTATGAAGAACTTTAGGTGATTTTTGCAAAAATAACTGATCGAACAACTGAGTAGCAGATAAGCCTCAACACAGATGAGACACCAGCCCCCCTCTATACTCCCCCCCACCAAACATATTAATGGAAATGGTCTAAAGTATTTATATGAAGATATATATATAATATATATATCTCATATATAATGATGTCTTCTGAATTAGCTTTAACCTAGAAAAAAAAAAGATCCAGGAAAAAAAAAAAATCCAGGCATTACTGTAGGCATCTCAATGAAGAGACTTGTTCAGTGGTGATTAAAAAAGCAAATAAGATGTTAAATTGTGTTAAGAAGGGAATAGAGAATAGAAAAAAAAAGATTACAATTGTATGATATAAATCAATGGCACATTGATTACTGTATTCAGTTAGACATCTTATTTTAAAAAGACACAAATGAGAAGGTGAAATGAAGTACAATGAAAATGACAAAGGTGTTACTTTCACAGTCACTAAATTATGTCAGCCTCTCCAGAAGCATAAGGGACTAAGTAGAAAATGTTAATCCCAATTTGATAGAATCATCCCAAGAAAGCTAGCCCTATTTCTAACATTTATCATATGCAAACCATGTCATTTTATAACATTTATGACACAATGCTTCAGCATGCTTCCAGTGTCAGATTCAGGAAATTACAATGATGGTGTTAGAGATGTTTTTGAACACCAGTCATTCTGCTGTGTGTGTACTCACTGTAGATACAAAGAATGTGTAAATCCAAATCATCCCTTGAGAAATAATGTGATTTCAATTTTTTGATGAAGAGTCTTTCTCTGAAATTAGTCTATCCACTTAAACTTCTGGGTATTCCTAGATTGTCACATTTTCTTGTGAAGGAGGGTTTGGGGGGAACCTGACATTTTGGGGGCTTGGGTGTGGGAGGAGCTGTTAGTGCCTTTTTGAGGATTTTGCTATTCTTTCTATAGAAACAAATTAAATGAGATCAGTTAGGATTTATTAATTTTTTTTTTATTGTTGTGAAGTGATGAGGATCATCACTTGACTGAACTGTTCAAGACAGTAGGACATACATGTAGTAGCTCCCTAGACTTGGAGAAGACCTCTGAAAACATCAAGTTTGTGCATATTTGTGTCTGGTAAAACAATATGTGTGCATGTTAAACATTGAAAATAGTCCAAGAGCTGCCATTAATTTGAATTGATCTGAAATCATTATCTAGATCTGCCAGGAAATTGAAAAATGAGTTATTTACTCAACACTTAATCTGAGATACTCCGTATCTTTTGAGGAATGTACAACAGTACAATTATCATCATGCTTCTAACTTCAGTGGTATATTAATTCGTTAAATATGAAAGAAAGCATTCAGAAATGATTTTGGTAACATATCCACATCCAGTTATGCTCTCTAACTGTTGCACTCATGCAATGAGCAACACATGTAGAAGTCTCTCTGGAGTGTTATTCAGTAGAATAGTCTCCCAAAAACTTTAGGTAAACTATATCTCAAATTGTGTATATAATATACAATGATAAATGTCTGAAAAAATTTTGGGTATAGGGCAGACCAAACACATTGTCAATTGTCTTGGTCTTGCCAGCTATGTTCCTTCAGCAATTGACAACGTTTGTGATTTTATTTAGTCTATTTTACTAGAGCTGATAGGGTTACACTGGCATGTCTTGCTTATCTATTAGATGGCTGCCTGCACTTAAAGCTCAATGATCCCTGCAGATTCCTTCTAGTCACTCCTCCTACATTCCTTTTCAGAATGTTCTGAGAATAACATCACCTCTACTGAGGTGTCAGGTGAAAGCCAAAATAAATATTAATTTCTCTACATTTGATTAATTGTATGACATGTTAACACCACTGAATTGATCATTATGACCTGACATTTTGCTTATCAGCGTCTCCCTCAATAGTTTTGGCCAGTTACACAGTTATATTGAAACAGAGAAATAATTTTTAATTAATTGACTATCAGAAATCTTTAATAAATTTATAGCCCTCAAATCTTTCAAAGAAAGATAAGAAAATTCATTTTCTGTAGAAAATAACCCATTTTCCAGTTAGTCCAGTGAAAATTTTGGATTATCAAGTGTTTTGTTGAAAATATTGAGATATATTTTATTCTTATTATTACCATGCATATGTATCTTCTTGATTACTTTCCTGTTAATTTCTTTTTAAATCTAGAGCTCAAATTTACAAAGGTAGATGGTTGAGTTAGGTGCCCAAACACCTCCATAGATGTGACAGTAAGTCTTAGTCAGACTAAGGTCTAAAAACTTGTTTTCTGCTGCAGAGTAATACATGGGGAAAAAGATCTGTAAATTATACTGTTTTCATCACTCATTTTTTTATTCTTTTCTAAAAGACTTTGGGAAGCTCAGAACCACTGTTTGCTTAGGAATGCTCTAGGAATGGTGTAATGGCTGAGGATGAATTGCTATCTTCCAAGACTTGATGCTAGAAATGTGATCTGCTTCAGCTCAGAAAATATCAATTCTACCCACATCTGCCACACCCTTGGCAAATATTGTAGCAAATACTCTACCTGGGATGGGATGGAGTAACACTCCTACCTAGTGTTACTTCATGTCTCCTCTGTGAAAAGACAACTTGCAGGAGCAGTTTTAGGGTAATGAATATTTTTGTCCTAAATCGTCCCCTTGCAATGTGTAAATATCACCTCTCAGAGACTTAGGAGAGATCTCTCTTTTCGGTATTTTCCACAAGTTATTTTCAGTAACTTTTGGTCTATGTTATACTTCTACGGATCCCATTATCAGCTTTCTCTCCCCACAGACTTCTTGCAAGGTAGTGAAACGTGCAATAAGTGCAGCTCCAGTAAGTGACAGGTTTGGTGCTGCAACAACCAGCCAATGTCTTGAGGCCCCAAAGTGTTTTGCAGTAAAGTTTTATATCCTCAGGATTTTGACAACCTTTGCAATTTTCAAGAAGTGGGATAAAACTATCTCAGAAGTGGTTACAAAAGCTGGGGACACTTTTGTTAACTGAGCTGTCATTTTGGCATGGTTTCAAGTGCATGGCAGACTCACTGAAAAAATATTGCATCATAAAATAAACCATGTAACAGAGTCTTAGCATGGAATATACCTGAGAACATGAGGTCATCCTATGCTTGTTATCTCTTAGAGATTAAAAAACCCCAAACAACTGAAAACCCTAACCTAGTAGAGGGTTAATTTAAAACTAAGAAGAATCTACTTCAGGCAGTAATGTTTTTTAAACCTTCCTTTATAAATTTTGCTTATCAAGGAGTGCCCTTCTGGTATATCAACTGAGCCAAGACTGAGTTCTCAAATACTATGATGGCTTCTGTTAATTAGATAGTTTATCTGTGATGAGTTGTTGACACTGAGATGATTTGTGTTAAATAATTTTAAAATATTCTGTGGGGCACTAACTTAGATGCATTGTTTGTTCATATTCCAGGCCCCAGCTTCAATCTTTTTTACAGTCTTCGACAGAAATGATGTTGATGCTTCAGCTAACTTCTTTAAGTCAGAACAAGTAACATTACAAAGATATTTTTTTGAGTAACTGGAAATGTCTGTAATATTTATTTCTTTTTGTATTCTGAGCTTTAGTTTAATGCTATAAATCTGAAGAAAATTTTTTGTAATATAATTTAAATACGCTACGTTTTGCTAGTTTATAATTTCTTAAATATTTCTTTCATGGTGTTTTCCCTTTCATAAATCCATCTCCAGTCCCCCAATTTGGGGTAAAATGCAGAACAGACTGGCACAATGTGATATTTCTTTCTAGTAGGGTGCTATATTTTTCTACATGCTTTATATTTTGGTAAGTTTTACTTTCACAGGAAAGGTGGACAGCCTAGGTTTTAATTGTGAAATACACTATTTGTTATAGAGTGTGCTTCAGTGATGCTTACTGAACATTACACTGTTTGAAATGGAAAAAAATTTAAGCCTCCATGTAGATGAACCAAATGTAAACACATTCAGGGTGGAAGTTACTCTGGCACCATAGTAACAGGAGTACATCCTTATTTGTTCTTCTTGTTCTTCTACTCTATAAATTAGTTCTCCCCTCCTATCTTGTTTCTCTATTCTTATGCCTTTCAACCTTCCCATTTCTCTATTCCCCCTTTCGGCAAAAATTATACCCTTTTTTCTGACTGTTTTTATCCCCTTTTCTCTTGTTTTCCTCCACTCTCTATCTAGTCTTTACAGCCCCAAATGCTCCCTTTTCCTTCTCAACGCCCCATCCTTCCTGAGTGGGAGTGCTGCCCATGCCGCGATAACACCTCAGGCTCTGTTGTGATCTCCATTCTGCATTTGCACATGGATACAGTCCCCTAATTGAGAGACTTTTTTTTTTTATTAAAAGCATTAGACATTTATATGTAGGAATAACACTTGCAGAGACATTCTCTAGGTTAAAAGTTAAAAGGGATGTCAATCATCATACTTCAGAACATAAACAGATTGCCAGCGTGGGTTGAAAAGGAATTTTCCCCACATAAAATCATAGAAGTTTGCAATCGAAAAGAACTAATAGGTCAGTTAATCTATCTACCTGCCAATTCAAGCTTCTTCCACAACATGTATTTTGCTGCTCCTTTGGCCTCTCAAAAATCTCAAGCGATTGGACTGTTAATGCCTACCCATAGAGATTATACAGTTGTTTAGTGCAACTAGTTTGCTCTCCAGAATTTTTCAGGTAGACAGTCTAAACTTTCTTTTATTACCTTCATCCCACTAGCCTTAATGGCACTTCCATCTATCATATTAAATAACATTTCTCTCCTGACTTATTTTTTACACCTTTCCATTAAATATAAATTGCTACCATGGCCTGTTTGATGATTCTTACCTAATCTACTACATGCCTTTAGCTAAATAAACAACTCTTTTCAGTATAACCTCAGTTTAAAATTATACTCTTGTAACTACAATGCATATGAGAACAATCAGCTATATCGTGACTGTAGGCAAACTAGACCTTCTGAATATATAAATACACATAGATTTGTCAACAAGGATATCCATATATGTGCTAAACTCGTACCTATGCAAAATGAACATGCAGCTAACTCTATAATGGTACTTTTTTCTGTTGCGAAATTCTTTGTTCAGGAAGGAAGATAGCTTTCCAAATAAGGTGTCTGTCTCTTCAGACAAAAAAAAAATTGTTTGGGGATTTAGAAAAATGAAGAATTTTCAATAAAATAAAAAATATAGAGAAAAGTTTTAGTGTTTGACAGGGAGGTTAAACTGGCAAAAGAGTGCTGTCCCTTCCAGGGCCGCTTATAAATTATCCCACAGACCACTAAAAGCAGTCAAACCAGAATTCTTAAGCAGGTTTTAAAATTATATTCTCATATCCTAGCTTGTAAACAATGGGAAGACAAAAAATGCCCAGGTAACCCAAACAGGCATAGGAATACTTTGCCTTGGTCTCAAAGAGACACATACTCCTGCAGATGTGACAGTGGACGGGGGAGAAAGCACTACATTGTTGTCCAAATGTATCACATGTGAATCTTACTTGAGGGATTAGTAACAGAAGAATGAATAGGAAAGTATAACTCTTCTTATACTCCATACTATCATTACAGCACTTAGAAAACCAACACAGAAAATGTCAACTCCTCCTGCAAACAGCTTGCAACCACTACCTCTCCAGTTTCTGTTTCCCAAGACAACTCTCCACTCTTTGATAGCTCATATCATAATTTTTCTAGAGCTATGGCTCTTGCAAGTGTAAGGTTTTACTACAAAGATATTTTGATAGTCTTGAGGTCAATTTCCAAGCAGCTGTTATAAGATGAAAGCGGCCACTGTACTTCAACACACCGCCTAGCCCTCAAGATACTTTCAAACTTCATTGACCTAAGGTGATCGGTAGTCAAGGCTGTTCATACAGCAAACACAGATTGCAGTGGTTGTCCTGCAAAAGTGTGTTGAAAAGTACGATATAGAACTTTCTATTGTAGTTCAATTTCTATTATAATTCTAACAAGCAAGTAGGTCATATGGTGAAAACACAGGTGATGAAATGGTTACTATAAAGTAATCTAACTAGACACATTTCTGTAGCTCTGTTTTTATATTTCTTTATATCCTTTGTAGATTAGCGTAAACACAATTAATTAATCATGAAAAGCAACTCCTACAGAGTGGAAGCAGGATTTTAGCTTCCAAAGCAACTTCCCTGCCAGACCTGAAAAATCTTATTCATTGTCAAGCAGTGTCACTCTTCTTAGCCAGCCTTTGATACCATGAGGTGCAGCAACCAAGAACTGCAGCAGTCTGCCTGTTTTTTGACATGGATACAGGATTGAAATATACTGGCCTATTTGCACCATCTGGTACATGCATTTCAGTTGAATGAAAGCAGATGAACTCCTGGGCACTTTGGTGATGAAACACCAGGAGAAAAAGAAACAAAACCCAAGAGACGAAAAAGTGTTAGTGAGGAAAAGAAGCTGAATTGATCTCATTTCTGGACTACAGAAGGCCATCTTCTAGGTTTCCTCACACTTGATATGGGACTACACGTTTGACTCCTTGCACGTTTGGAGTGGGAATGCGTTAGATTAAGCAAACTGTTCTAATGATCTTTTTTAGTTTTGAAATCTAGGGATCTATAAATATGTATATATCAATGTTGCTGTGACTATGATTTGCAGCTGTCAATCAGTTTGTCTTTATGGCTGTAAATTTTCATTTCACTAGATTTTTTTGCATAGTCTTCTGAAAAGAATAAAAGTCTACTCCACATCTCCACATTTTAGACAGAAGAGTAATACATGATTAACAGTATGGTGAGAGGTGTCACATTCACATTAACACTGATGTGTGAACCAGTGGTCAAATGGCAGATTACATGTCTGTCACAACACATCAGGGCAGTGTTCCAGTCTGCCAGCTTTACCCTGCCCAGCTTCTTCAAACAAAGAGTTCTTCTGAAAAATGTAGCACAAAAAGAATGTTGAGCCTTTGGGGGAAAAGAAGTCTGTCTCACAGTCAAGTTTTTTGAAGTCTTTGAAACATCAAATGGCAGAAGGGGTTACTCACAGTCACATAACCTTGCAGGTTCATGGATCTCTATAGCACAAGTATTGCATAATATGGCCTTATCAAAGATTTTCTGCATGATAACTGTGTTACTGAAAAAGTACTATAGCTTGCATATTTCAGTTTGGAGAAAGGATGCCAATTGTATCAAGGCTAGGAAAACTCGGACCCAGTTTCAAGACGAAAAGCAAGTATTTGAAATATCATTTGAAACAAAAGTCCCACTTCATTGGAAATTGAATGAAAAGTGTCCTTCTCCTTTTGTCTTAAGGACAGAATTTTATTTTTAAAGCAGGTAATTACCTAACTGCTTGACTTCTTACATGGCAAATAGTCACACCTGGAACTGAAGTGACTTTTAGTGGACGATGATGTCTGAAGCCAATATGTATAATGAAGCTTAACATATTTTCAATCCCATGGGATGTTTACATATATTAAAAGTAAAATTTTAGACAATAATTGTAATATTTTTTGCAAAATCAAAAATACTTTCTCAGGTTTTAAAAATGCTTTCTAGGGGGTTGTGAATATCATGCTCACTTGAACAGTGCCGGACTTGTTATATGCTCTAAGTCCAAAAGTTCTGCTGAATTTTCCTGGAAGTCCAATTGCTTGTTCCAGCAGTACTCTCACTGCAGTGAATGCACAAATTGGAAGATATCAAGGCTAAAATGCTTAAAACACTTAAATAAAATAAAAGTTAAGTTCTATTTTCAAAAACACTTAAATTACATGGGTCTTTCTTTACAACATAAATCCATGTTAGCTAAAGAATATTATCTAAATACTATACTGGTGAATAGCTGGCATGTGAGCCAGTATTTGGACACAGCCCAAAATGAGTAGTTAAGTCTTGTCTTGGCTCATCTCTTAAATGTTAATATGTGTTTACTGTATATAAAGGACTTGACGATAACCTCTTACAACATTTTAAACACTAACTTTATCAAAATGACTCCTGATTTACACAAAAAAACCCCACAAGAACCTGAAGAAGGAATCTATGCATAGATAGGATATGGAAAAAGACACACATACACACACACTCATGTACATATATATATATGTATATATACAAATGTGTGCATCTTCCATATGCTGTGTATAATCTCTCTATATAATATCAAATACATGTTCTACATTTCATAATATATTGCAAATTAATTTGTAGAAACTTACTAGTCCTTATATGACAGTTATTTGGATTTTTACATCGATTTTGTATGGAAGCATACTACCATACAAATTATTAGCAAATCTAGTCCTTTGCATCATCATATAGCTTTTACTAAAATCCTCTTCTCTGCTCCCAATTTAAAATATTAAAAAATATCTCTATAGTTGCCAAGATCTATGAATTTATATAGTATACACACATTTGTTTTAAACCTAGTATATTATGGTGACAAAAAGGATTTTTCATACTTTTTCCTTTTTTTAACTGACTGCTTTGTTAGTGAAATGAAGTTCAACAACATTAAGATGAGCCATGATTCAGTTTGTCAGGCTTGGCTTCCTTTCATCATTTTTTTTCTTCCTGACACTATGAACCTGGTGCTACTGTCATAAGATGTAAAGTTTATTTCTGTACACATTTTGTTTCTCATTTCTATATGAATGGCTCCTATGTCTTGAGGGATAGAAATGTAATTTTCTGTGGATTGAATTTAAACTTCTCAAGAATAACATAGGTATAGAATGTTATAAGCAGGAAGAGTAGCTAGAGGGTCTGAATTCCACCTTTAACTATCTTCTTTCTAATTCACTTAAAGTCCCTTAAATAATTATTCTTAAGCAAAGGTTTCACTGTATATGTTACAGCACTATATAAATAGCAACTGGAGTTGTGCAGCACAGCATGGTGTTATAAATGATACAGCTGTATAACATTATATTCAGAAACTAGATTAAAAAAATGTGCACAAGATAAATGCTATTCAATGATATTCAATACATTTATTCCCACATTCTAAGACAGATAAACTTAATGAAATGCTTTTTAAGCTCTCATAAGTGTGCACTTCAGCGATGTAAAAGAAGTGTTAGAAAATTGTCTAATGCTGGTAGGAAAAAAAAGGTATACTTTCACAAAAATATTCTCAGGAAAATCAGAGCTGATACGTAGAGTTTCCTATGTGTGAAGAACTTTAGTAAAAATAGTAATGAAATAGTACTTACAAGTGGAATTTTCATAAGAATTTATTATTGGTCAGCTCTGTTTCTGTTCAGTTTCATGCACGTTCTCATTAATTTCTGCAGGAGAAGGGTTTCTTGAAGTGTAGGACAAGATTCATGGAAAGAATTATGCTCTTAAAATCACAGTTAGGTATCTAAATAAAGCATCAATATTTTATTCTGTAACGTTCACAAAATCCTCACAGAACTGAAGCCTGTAAGTGTCTAGAGCTGCTCAGCATCTACATTTTCTGCAAATAATATTCTTGTAATGTCATTAGACACATGCTGAACAACCCATACTTTCAAAACACCATGAATAGTATCAACTAACACTCTAAGCCCAGAGTAATTCACAGATTAATTTCACAGCCCTGTCTGGGGGTCCTGAAAGGAGTGCCTATACTTAGCTGTCAATTAGAGACTAAAGTGATTTAAATTATCCTTGTTAGAGGTTTGTTTTTTCTTCCGTAGATCATTTCAAAAATTAGTTACACACATGGTATTATTATAATATAATGAGTCATCTGTTAATTATTTTGGACCTAAAAGATAAGAAAATACATGAATGTTCCAGTTATTAATAGAATTACCCTATCTATATGAAACTCAAATATACCAAATTGTTCTTTGACAAACTGTCACCAACTCACACTTTCATCTTCAAAATGGTGCAGGTATTTTTTGTATCTAAGTTCTGTGAAGACATGTACATCCTGCAACCGTGGCTTTACATAACTTCATATAAGCAGTGTTTAACCTACCTTATTTTAATGCCTTTCACCAAAATGCATGACTACACATGCTATCAAAAATAATCTTCAAACGACCACATGCTGTGTAAGGGTACCAGTGAAATACTTCATAAACAGACAGAATGCAAACATGCACAAACACACAAACCACTAATGCCATAAACAACTTCAAGCACAGTACAAACAAAATGCATGCCAAGAAACCTGTTTAAAAATGTGTATTATAGAAGAATGCAATTTCAATTTCTGAACATTTATTTGACTACTTATTACACAATTAACAAAACCATGTAAAATCCGTGATGGTTTTTGAATTAAACTTCTGCCAAGTTCCGGAGAGTGTTTATTATTCATTGTTCCTAGACAGATACATGTGATGTATGATATTTATGGTACCTCTTCTTTTTCTCTATGTATGTCACCTAATAAAAATTGGCAACATATACGTGCCATGATCATATGTCCCCTATGTGCATACCACATTTATAAACACCTAGTAATTATTGGGTGAGAATTTAGGTACTCAGCAAACATAACAATCTAAATCATGCTACCAATTTACTCCTGATAAAAATCCACAGACTTCAATACCACTTTGCATTTGTAGATACAAATATTGTAGTCCAATAGGAATGAAACTCTTATATTTAGACTCTCTATAGAGAGTCTAAATATAAGAGTTTCATTCCTATTGGACTGATTACAGTAGAATTGTGTCAAAACCACCCAAGGCCTCGCAACAGCATCACAAAGTATCTAACATGTCAAGGGGCTGCCAAGTGAAACCCTTAGCCCACACCTGGCAGGTAGACTGGATGGAGACAAATCTGAATAGGATTTACGTTAGCGAAAAACAGAGAAGGTTGCTGTTAAGCAGGATATACAGAGAAGAGGGTTAGAGCCCAGAATCTGTCCCTCAGAAGGAGTTGGGTTTATGAGTCCAGTGTATGTGCTAGAATTTAGTCTGAGATTCCTCCCCTCCCATCTCTTCTGGAGAAGATTGAGAGTTAGGACCAATTTTGCACCCAGTTTTAAGACAGACATGACAAAAGGTACAATTTCATGAAAATTACTTTTACTACTGATCCGTAAAACAGTGTTGTGGCAGGCTCTGAGCTGCATACTTAGTGGATGGCCAAATATATAACTACCAAAGCTAGTCTTTTCCTTGCTGGAGGTCTGACTTTGATTTTCTTCCTTCTCATATAGGTGTTTAGGTTCATAAAATCTGCAGGAATGTTGTGATCATGAGTCCTTTGAAAAATTCACATTAACAAAACATTTACAGGAAAGGTTGTAGCAGAAGAAGGCAGATAAAAAGATGGACTGGTAGCACATGTCTAGGTTCTTAAGGCTAAATTCAGTCTTAAATGCCTAGCCAGACACAGGACATAGAGGCTTGAGTTCACTTAAAATCATAAGTGAATCAGAGAGTGAGCTGACTGGTAAGAGGTGCTGAGAGGACAGGGTAAGCTCAGGCACAATACCAATCCGAGCACAGGTTCACAGGACTAATCAATGGCTACAAAGAAACACTGAGGTAAATCCTTCAGGGCATGTCTAAACTGTCACTCCAATGCAAGAAGATTTAAGAAGCAGAGTGAAAAACTGTGAATGGTCTCAAAGTAAGCTAGAATTAGAAAACTACTAAATTAAACCAAATAAGTTTTACTGATGACTAAACAGACCACAGCGTGGGCACTGATTTATCTGTTCTGATGACTCATATTGAGGCAATTTAACCAGTTGTCCATCCAGGCAGAAGAAGCCACTATCCCTGTGGGATAGAGGATGTTCACTCCCAAGATGCTGCTGTTTATAACTAAGCATAATAGAATAAATGCAATTTGTGGTCTTGCAAAGTAACACAGAATTTCACATCCCAGACTGGCTGAAAGGTGATACGTCATCTCTTCATTCATGCTGTTCAGCAAGAAGAATTATCCCCAAGAGAATTATCATTTAAATTCAACAAATACTTCTAAAATACTAATGAATCTTCATTACCAGATTGCACTGATTAAACTAGTAAAATTCTAAATTAATTCAATTAAATGGGCATAATTTTGCAATGCATCTTGGTGCTCAGAAAAGAGCCACTCATTAATTAGATTATTTACTGTTCTTTGTTTTTAAGACGTTTAATTTGAAACTGAATGACAGTAAGAAGTAAAGACCTTTTCTGAATTTTGATTAAAATTTCATTTCATGCCAAAAACATGTTTCTGAATACTCCTCAGGAATAGGAAATGCTTCAAGAGAAGGTGGCAAACCAAGCTATCCTTGGTATTTTATAATTTAGGGAAAAAAACAAACACTCAAAAATTTAACCATGTGGACATGTAAAGAAGCAAAAGTTCCTACATTTTTTTTCACAACTTTCCCCAAATTTGAATTAAGTAACAAGATAGTAGTTATTTTCATTTTATTTACCCTTCAGATCTTGCTTATGTACAGCTTTAATGTTTTCCTTTATAATCTGTGCACCCTTATTATCTATGTGTCTTTTCCCTGGGGACTGTATGCCTCTGAAAAATACTAAGATGAACCCTGTCTGTCTGTTCATGCTCAGCAGAAGCAAGTTTTTTTCAGTTTTTCACTCTGACTAAAGATTAACTTGGGACAATCAACACTACTTCATTTTTTCAAATTGAAATTTGATAATTTGCTGGCTAGTACAAAACAAAACAGTATACTTTTGTAAGCTTAGAAAGAACTTTCTCCTGTTGGTAGTAGAATTCTGACAGACAATTTTTGTGGTTTTTCTCTTCCTCAGACATAAGGAAGTTCCTAGAGATATGGTTATTATATTGCTTGGGTTTTTTAAGTGGTTAGTGACTTGCCCAAGCTCTTTTGTAGCAACAGTCCCCTCTTGTTGCAGTGAGATAACTTGGGTCCATATTAAAAAAAATAGAGAAAAGGTTTTGGCTATGGTGATGCAAATCCCTCGACACAACTTCAGACTTTAGGTCAGTAAGTAATATTCAAGTTCCTTCCTGATAACTGAGCATAACTCGTTGATTAAAGCTGTCAGGTGACCTGACATCTCTGGAGGTCTGCTATGGAAAAAGTCATGGCCAGAAGCCTTTAAACCCACATACCTGTCTCTGTGTTTACTAATGTCATCACTAGTGGCAAATGTAACATACAGTTTAAAAAAATAAGGCTCTATTTTTTTAACTGGATTTATTAAGTCCAAATGTTTACTTAGAAATTAAACATTTTGGTACTGGGGCCTCTAGGATATGTTGGCAGTGGAAAAACTAACCTACACCAGATGGCAGAGGTTAAAGAAATACTATAAAATATGGCTTCTATTCATACAGTTCTCAGACAAACAGAACCCCAAGCAGAAAAAAAACTGTGAAAGTGGAAAACCTTTTCATTTGCTTACATTTCTCTTTGCTACTCAGCAAACCTGAGAGGTATTGTATCATCACGTATCAAGAAAGTAATATGCCAGATTGTTGTAACAGGTGGAATATGTTTGTTTGTAACACGTTGAATCTGAAATAAAGAAAGGACCAAAGTTACTAAAGGTTTTACAAAAACATTTGCAAAATGTATGTAGCTTGGTTTTGTACCTGCAAAGCTTACTGCATAAGTGACAATTTCAATAGCTGCACTTTGCACCAAAAAATACAAAAATTATACTCTCTAATTTTCACAGGTTCAGTTAATTTGTCTAGGTGAACACGTAAGCTAAGGAGATAATTCTGCATTAGCCTTTTTAATTAAACATTTCATAAAACAATGCAATTTTTATCTATACTTCACACTATTATATGTAAACCATATAATTTCTAAACATCATCCTTAATTTTTGTATTTGTTTCTAAAGCTTCTTAGAATCACAATTGTTTTGTAACCCCAATATACTTACATAGCATTTCATGAATTTTTTCTTTTTATTATATAAATTCACCCTTATAATAGAAATATTTCTTTTACAATTTTTTTCAGTTAAAAAACCAGTAAACCAAAATTTGTGATATAACCCATTTTCTTACTATATATGTAGTCACATGATGTTTAAAAAAAAAAAGAGAAAAAAACCTGATGTGAACTTGGACACAATGGACCATGCTGTCAAAAAAAATCAGTTGTCAAAAATGCAGATGGCATAAAAACACAGAAACAGATCAGTTATTGGAATCATTTTTTTTTTTAATATGAGCTATTGCATAGGTTTTTAAAATGGATTATGTGCCTAAATATGTGGGTGGGTAGTCACTAAGGTCTTCAAGGATACCTTGAAGTTTCTTGAAATAAATGTTTCTTGAAAAACCCATTTATCTGAACAGTTATGTAATTATTACCTTAAGAGACATGGTCTAATGTCCAAGATAGAAATAAATGTTCTCCCATATAAACAAAATGCTACCTGATGACTTGCCCTATTCCATTAAAAAAAAAAAAAAAAAAAAAAAAAAAAAAAAAAAAAAAAAAAAAAAAAAAAAAAAAAAAAAAAAAAAAAAAAAAAAAAAAAAAAAAAAAAAAAAAAAAAAAAAGAGAGAAAAAAACCAAAGCTGCAGCAAATGGAAAGCTCTGCACAATGAAAACAACTACTGCGCAGTTCTCGAGTACATTCAGTAAAGACTTCATGTAATTGAAGTGTCTGAACTACTATCATATTGCTAATGAAACAGTACTACTGGGGGCATTCAAAAGGATGATTAATTTGGTAACTAGCTACCTGGCCAATCTCAAGAGTTTAGCTAGAGGTAGGCTCTGCCTTTCCCTCCTGAGTAAGTTCCCATGAGACAGAGAGAAATCTTGAAGCACATACTTAGAACTACTATGACTGTTCCCTCCTTCTGCCTACCCTATTTTTGCCCCTTTTGCCTGTAAGATTAGTGGCATTTTGGTGTGAATACAAAGCCTCTTTGCGATGGATTTAGAGTCAAGTGTTCATAATAAACTCATCTCTTATTGCTAGGCAACACTGAGCAATGTGAATTTGTCACTTCTGTTTGGTGCAACTTTCGATTTCACCTCCAACTGTAACAATATAGCCTGCTATATTTTAGATGCCACTGTGGTTGGATGCCATCCCAGGAAAGATGTGAACTACTACTGACAGGGAGTGAATGACTGGCAATGGGCATAAGCAGTTTTTTGATTCTTAAGCCTTGACATATAATTAATTGTTAGATTTATTCTTCTATGAAACGTACTTCATGATTCCCATTTACTGGTTGCCTTTTAGAAAAGGCAAATGGAACAACAAATTTCCAGTGAGGGGAAATTTTGTTTGTCTGTTTACCTTTTTTTCATGTAGTATTTGTTCTGTTTGTATTTTTCTGCTTAGACTGTCTTTTTGAGGGGTGGATATAAGTAAAATTCAGATCTTAAGTACCCTCAATGAAGCAAATATCAATATTTCTAAGGCATATCCAATTATTTGCTTGAATCAATATGTTTCTTACTTAAGAAACTGAGGTTCAGATTATAAAATATGTTGAGCAACTCTTACACACTGCCCCTTGCATCTAACATCACCCGTTGTCAAGGAGTTCAGATTACTGCAGAAAGAATACAATTTTTTCAATCTGAAATGAAACTCCCCATCCAATACAAGATAAGACAAATGCTATCAATGCTACCTAGGTTCTGGTTTGTTTTTTCTTTTTTATTTAGAGAACTGATAATTTTGGTTTTAAAATCTGTGTGTGATTAGAGAACTGATAATTTTGGTTTTAAAATCTGTGTGTGATTGCCTAATCTGGCTATGAGGTCTCAACTCTTTGAAGACTTAGGTCTGTTTGGGGGGCAAAAAAGGGAAAACTGAAAACTGATATTGTTTCACCACCTTTGTCTAAGACATTGCTAGAAAAAGGGACGAATTTATACATCAAAGAAAACACACATCTTCCAAAGAATCAAATCACTATCAACAGTTATTTCTCTAAATGTTTTAGAAACGTTTCCCAACTATATTAACTCCTGAAATATAACAAACAGCTGAGAATTTTAGTAATATTTTAGTCTTTGCATATTTTCACTGACTCACGGAAAACAAAAGGAGTTTCTGTAACTGTATGAATGAACCATAGCATGTGCGTGTTCTTTTAAGAAAGGCCAAGGGTGCAGTTCTATTTTCTTAGCTCTGCTTTCATATTTATGTGTCTCATTTCCAGCTCATAGCTGATGCCTTAGTTGCACTATCCATCAACACTTTTATCCTCCTTGTTCCTCAAAAAGAACATAAAATCCTTTTTTATGTTGTGGTAATATTATTGCAAATAAAAGCAAATACCAAAATCTTTATTAGTCTGCCAAAATAATAAACTATTTAATAAAAGCATGCTGTAAAAATAAGGTCATTTGCATCACTCAAGTTCCTTACAGAAAATACAGAGAATTATTGGTCAAAAAGTGCAAACCGACAGCAATTATTTCTGTTGTTGATCTAATGCTGCCTGAAAATGGGTTAAAAATGCACTGAGGTTTTGCAAGTTTTTTGTCTTAAACTGTTTTTAATGCTGTTGTATACATAAGAGCCTGGGAGAATCAAATTTTTTAAAACTATATTTTAACCATTCTTATACGTAATGGGAGAAAGAGAGTCTGGATGTACCCTATTAGAAATCTTTAATGCTAACTTATAGTAACCTTCTGACTCCCATGCTGCCACAAGATTTATCATCCAAATATTTACCCTTTTTATATTCCTTATTAATTGTTTCATTAGGATTTATGTCAGCTCTAGCTATATGACATTTTTCACCCTTATCTTTTGTCATCCTTGCAGACAGATCAATGAGAAGCTGCTATTTAAGAAGTTTGTAAAATGCTTAAGGTTACTTATAATATGCTGTTAAAATCATGTATGTAAATCTGATCCTTTTTCCCTGTACTACAAACCTCACCATTATTTTCTCACTGCAGTTTCTCTCCCCATCTGGCAGTTTTGCAAATATGTTATTGATAGAGCACAGAAAAATCAGTTGCTGTGATGAGATTTAAACAGTGCTTGTGATGTCCCTGAATACTTCCCCAGAGGAACGTGCATATAAACATTAAAACTAATCTTATAAATGTTTAAGATTATAAATTATCTCATTCATTAGACACAAAGTATTTACCTTAATTGCCATAATCTTAATGATAAGAGTTATCTTTAGAACCATTGAGTTAAAAGGTTTATGAAAAGACTTTTTTTAAAATATTTATTACAGTGATCTTTTGTAACCCACATAGTTGTAAAACCCCCTAAATCAAAAAATATTCTGCAAGGTATAGCTATGTTACTTTACAGACAGAGAAACTGAAACAAAGAGCAGCTAAAGAAGCAGCAATGATTGAGCAACAATCAACAAGTTATTGACCAGAAAATAAAATTTTAAGATTCAGACCACTGGTGCTGTCTCAGTCTTTCTGGGCTCTATTGCCTCTGCTTCTTAAGCTCAATAGAGATGCTCCACTTATTTAGAGGATGAGATCTGTATAGAGATGAAATATTTTAAAAATACATTATATATATTGAAATGAGTACTTCACAAAGCCCTGTTAGTATATTCAATCATGCTTTAAACCATTAAATCGGCCAGGAGTTATTCTCCTTGCTTCACAGACTGCAGACTGCTGAAAGCTGAATTAACTCTTCTATGAAATAATGTTTAGGATGTCATGTGATACGTGCAGGTTAGATAAAAGAATGCACGTTAAGAATAGAATTTTTTTTTTATTCTGAAGATGTGGAAATTTAGTATTTGCATCTATTAGTATGTTCAATGTAAGTTTTTTGTCTTGCAAACCTGAGCTGGGTTACGCAATCTGGTGAAGTCACTCATATCTAGCTAAATCACTAATTTCCAAAGTTTGGATATTGTACATAGTAACAGCAGCTGCTGGACTAACAGCTCCCAAATATATGCAGGATTGTGTACTTCAGAAGGAAGGTGTTTAAGCCTTATGACAACCATACAATTGAAATACAGAATATGTACAAGAGCTTCAGAACACGCCATCATTAATCAGTGTTAGGGTTTAAATTAAAAGCAGTTGCATTGTATGTGCTTGGTATTTACTGGGATTGCTACGCTATGTATACATCATTATGACAGATGGGATTATAAAATACTTAGATAATTCCACAAATGTTAATTAGAGCTTTGTTTATTCAGGCTAAGATATGCAATAAAGACATCACCAAATTACATTTTTTAGAATATTGTATCTTGTATTACCTGTAAAAGAGCAGACTTGCAAAGGTCTTTTAAGGATTATTTGTGAGCTGTGTTCTTATACATAAGAGAATTAAGTAAATCATCAACAGTGAAACAAACCAATGGGAGATTCCCATAAAGAATAATTTGTGACTTGAAAAGACTAGAGATTTTTGAAATTCCCTCCAATACTTTAAAAAAAACCCACAACCCAAGCAATCAAAAAAAAAACCCCAAACTAAAAAAAAAAGCAACCCAAGCTGGGCAATGGCAACAAGCAAATTGAAATTATTGTTCATGCAGCAAAAACCAGGGGAGGCTATACCTATGGGTTAGTGGCATAGTTGACTACAGACAGGGAATCTCTGAAATGAACCACTGGTTCACAACCCTCCTTTTCAATCTCTGCAAATGGGTGGTAAACTTTTGCTCATCTCAGCTCTTATTTCTGAAGTTGTAACGATTTTTTAATGTTATTGCAGTAGTACAATGACTGCAAAACTGCATGTTTTTGAAAATCATAATGCTTACATGAAAACCAGAGACCAAGTGTCCTGGTTTTCATGTTTGCCCAATTTCTCAGGCACTACACAACCTATGGGCCAAGAAGAGATCTTTTTGTTCAAAACCAGTTCTTATGGTAATCAGAAGTATCTTTCAGACTCTCAGAAAGTATTTCTTTACTTCAAGGCTTAAACAACATCAAAGAAAGCATACAGACAAAGCAGTGTTGGAAAGGAAGTAACATGCCCTTATTTTTAGCACTTGCCCACTTGTCACTCTTAAACTCTCATCTGCCTTTCAAATGTAGTGTAATCTAATTTTTATGCATACTGTATGCTCATACAGACAATTTCCTCATTTCAGAGTATGTTGAGTTTGGTAAAGGCTCTTGTACTTTTTCTTAACCTGTTTCAGAAATAGCACTGTCACCATTTGTCTCGGTAATATACAGGATGATGGAAATTGACATTTTTCTATATAGAACTGAAAAGAATATTAGTTTTATCAAAGACTAGATCCCTTCTTCCCCTCCAGTTAGATTTGAATTTGGTCACTTCAGGGCTTACTGGACGATTTTAAGCAATGGTCCCTGTGGTTGCTGGCTCTATCACCTAATAATTGACCATGACAGGAATTATATGTCCGAAGCCAAGGGGTAGAGTGAATAGCATATGTCAGGGTCAATTATAAGGTGGAAGACCCTGCAACAAAAAAGACTTCACTGATTAGAGCATGATGTTGACATGGGAGCCATAGCCTCAATGTTATTTCAAAGGGCACTGTCACAACCACCCTTCCTTCAGGACTCAAAATCAGAGGCAGATTATGTCAGTGGTTTATACTACAAATGATGTCATAAAGTTCAATGGGACATTGAAAGTTACAACTGATTTGTTGCCTTTTTTCAGCAATAAAATACTTTCTCAGTATCACTCACAATTAAGCTCGCTACTTTGTTAATTAGGTCAGAACAGCTTCATATTTATTAGATTAATTCTTTCTTGAAAAATCCAGCTCTGAGATGAAGAGTATTAAAAGTGACACAGTTAAAAACTGTTTGGATTGTTAAAGTTATTAATGTTATTTCTACTGGCAAAACTGAACAGAATAGGAACAGTGGTATGAAAAGAAAATAATCCTTTTTATTACTTTCATTACTTAAAGTTCTGCTATAAATATTTTATGGTATGGGAAGATTTTTGCAGTGAAACAAATGGGCCAAAAAACTTGCTGTTTGCTTATTCCCCTGAAACTTCACCAGTTTTAACCTACTCAAATGTTCTTAATCAATGATGAACCACAGAACCATTTAGTAAGTGAGGAATGATCTCAAATTATATAACACTACTGTAAGAGACTATAGTTCTGTTTTAAATTTTCACTGCAACAGTTCAATTTCCTGACTCTTTTCACTGAAGACTGTTTCTCTAAATTTCTGAGACTCTGTAAAAATATCCCAGCCATTTCTGCATACAAGATCCCAATGGTTTAGCTCACGATGATGCAGAAGATATGTAGTTTAACCTCATTAACTAGATAGCTAATTTCTCTCTGTTATCATGGGTTATTATCCATGGTCATATTTTTCCTGGGTGTTTTGCAGCCATCAAATAGATAGCTAACTCCCAATAAATTAAAGTCTATAGGTTTAGATTCAAATTTGTTGGATGATGGACACATTACAAGGATTATTGAGCCTAAAAGATCTTTCTTCCTCCCTAGAATGGTTAATTAGGAGATCATAGTCTTTATCATACAGTTAATATAGCTTCACAGGAATCATGCCATATTAGATAACAGGGACTTGGTTTTGAATCCTGTACATGTATTTCTTTACAATAAACTCATCTCTGACCTACATTTCTTTCAAAGTAACATCAGAATAGCTCTCACATTTGTTTTGTATTTAAAACTTACACAAATTTAAAAAATTGAAATGCTTATTTCTAAAAATATCCATTTTTTTCTTTATAAGTGAGAAAAAGACAAGAAAATATAGAAGTGCTTTAAACCTGTAAATACAACAATCCCACTTAACTTTTTAATTGCAATCAAAATAAATATATGCAGAACAAGACCTCCTTTGGTACTACAGGCCTTCTGGTGATCTGGAGACATATTTTTTTCCCCTTGAAACTACTTACAGACTTCATAGAGAGAGAAAAATACATTTAAATCCCATGGTTAAGATGAACAGAAAAAATGTAAATGAATGACTTTGCCAGTCACGCTTGACAGTTTCTCTTGGTAGTAATTAATATTAGTGCTTTTACTAATATATTAAAAACATTGAAAACTCATGTAGTCAAGTGAAAAAACTGTTCAACTGCCAGTGAATATGAATCTTGGCTTGCAGCAGTTTCTGATGGAAATGGAAACAGTGGTCATTTTGAAAGAGGCATGATGGTATAAGGCTAATTTTATACTTTTGACTCTCTAAAGATTGGTAGATTGGTTAGTGAAAATTAAGTTCAAGAAGCTCAGAAAAACTGGCATCATATAAAGACAACTGCCTATTAGTCAATAATCTATACAAAGCTACCTTAAGCTAAATTCTGTTTCTGTCATAGCAGTTAATAAATACAGGTCTGAGTCTTCAAAAATTCTATACAAAGAACAAAGTAAAGTTGCTGAATTTCATAGTTCCACAAAAACAAGTCAAATCACCTATGAAAATGACAACTCTTGTCTTACCAGAACTAAGAACTATAGAATTAGTTGTATATATATTTAGTAGTGTTTATATGGAGCACTTAACAGCAAGGAGCCCACAGGTCCAGTATGTCATTCCTCACATACAGCACTGATCACCAGGGTGATCATCAGTGTGAATATCTGTGTGAGTGGTCGGAGATCAACCAGAAGTCTATGTATACCTATTTCTGTCTAAAAAAGAGATGATCAGTGTGACAATGTGCTCGAGCTAATCTTAACAGGCTGTTTTATCCTGGGCCTGACACACTGTTAGCATGGTTATGCAGCATTCAAGTAATGCTCTTTACATCTGTTGAGCTGTAGAAATGTTGACAGAAGGACCTTGAGTCCTTCTACATCTGAATGGGGAGATGCAGTGCCTGAGAAATTTCTTTCATTCAGATTCTAGTAGTATGTCAATACATCTCAAGCTGCCAAACCAGAATATTTTTCCCAAAATTTAATTCAAGTTTATCTTATGGAAGAATTGTTAGTACCGTGTTTACTGTGAAGTAAGTGAAAATTCAGGAAAGTTGTCAATGACAGGCAGCTAAAGGAACTCTGCAGCCAGTTTCTTAGTGGAAAAAGTCCGATATATTCCCTTGTAAAATCTCAAACCATTTTTCCTGTATTACATAAACAGCTTTGGGTATTAAGAGCAGCAAAAATTCTGCCACCTGTTAGATGAGGAAAACACCTCTGACTGTAGGAGAGTCAGAGCAGCACACTAATGAGAGGCAACAGTGGCACACTGCCAGCTACACCCATGAAAACTCTGACATTACCGTTTTGGACATGGCATGGTAAGCAAAGGAGGGGATGATTTTCAAAACCTTTTTTTTCAAAATGGAAATATTCTTCTAATATTACATCTGCTTTATATATGCAGTATTCTATTACTTACTGGTGATTATAGTAGGAAATCTTTTAATTAAGAACTTCATTAGTTCACCTTTAAGTGCCAATCACCAGATAATTGGCCCTTTTCTAAGAGGCACTGAAGCTCAGGTATGCTAAAATGACTGTTTCTCAGAATAACTTACTGAAAGTAAGTTATTTTTGGAACTCATTTATAAGAGGACTTAATTAACTATTCCAGATCATTAGGGATACTGCATTGCATTTTTTAATCCTCTGACAGGTTCCTCCAGTTATATTAATTCGTTATCATTATTTTCAACTCTCTAGGCAGAAAAGGGTGAAAAAGAAACGCTGAGCCATTGCTGGCATTCTGTACAAACTAGCCAGTACTCCTCCAAGATGAAAGGCAGCTTTGGAGGATTTTATTGTTTCAGCTGCTGCGGCAGTAGAGCAGCATGTCTCGGGGCAAGCAGCTTGAGAGATGATGCACTGCCTTTTGTCCACCGTCATATGGCAGAACTTTTCAAGAGCACTGACACTACAGTAGAGCTATTCCATCAGGTGAATGAGAGCAAACAGATTTTCTCACAGAATATATTCCACATATTTGGAAAACAGCATCTTTTTGGGGAAAATCTGTTTTGAAACCCCACTTTATTAATTCGATTTTGATATATTTCACAAATTCTGGGAGCCAAATCTCACTTTTTTATTTGTGCAAATAACTACTGATGTCTTCATCAAATGGAAGCAAAAATTCCAGTCTCACTAGCACACAAAGCAGACTTTGGTCCTAGAGTGACATATGTAACTTCTACTTCAAACAAGTCTGACTTGTAAGTGGAAATTTGATTTTTTTGGAAGCTGTAAAACTGAATGCAATAGAACCATCTGCTGAAAAAACAGCAACATTGTATCAAGAATAGATTAGTAATAACAGACCTTTGCAAAGAAGTGGGACTTCAGAATTACTCTTTTCGAGATCTTCTAACAGTGCTACTTAGAAGAGACCTTTACAAGTCTTTGAATATTTGTTCTAAAGCTGTCTAATTTAAGTTACAGATTATACGGCCTCTCCATTTTATAAACTTACATATATAACTTATATACATGATTTTTAGACTTCCCATGTATCATTGTTAAGTATTGTAAATTAGTATCTTTTCAGTA
Organism: Empidonax traillii; assembly: GCF_003031625.1. NCBI lineage: Eukaryota > Metazoa > Chordata > Aves > Passeriformes > Tyrannidae > Empidonax > Empidonax traillii. The sequence goes on along the minus strand of NW_020955246.1, from coordinate 471,738 downwards.
TTCACAACTACTAGCTGAATTATTTTTTTCTTGTGATAATAATAAACATATTACATTCAAACACAGAAAATGTAGAGGTGATGTACGGCAAAATTACCTCCTTTTCTTTTTTTTTTTTGGTCAATAAATCAAATACCCTTGGTCTGCCTTTTTTTACAGTTCCTCGGAGGTGTGGTTATCTTCTACTAGTTCATATACTGTGCAGTATTGCTTCATTCAATTTGGCAATCTCTGCTAAAATCCCCCTTTTCATTTGGAACAGGTCTTCGTTACCTTTCTGAGCCAAAAACAGAAGCCCCAAATCATACCAAAATTCTTGCCCTTTCATCAGAATTTCACATCTAAGTTACCCTTTCAGATCACCTAAAATGTCTTGAAGAGCAGAAAAAGCTTTCAGTGAATTACACATTATGTCATCATCAATAACTCAACTGTCCTGTGAGAAATTCCAAGGCAAGTCAAATATTCTGTCTCATAACTGTTGGCCTGTGATGGTCAAAGCATGAACCAAGGATTTATTTTGTTTTAAACATGTGCTTTTTGCAATTATTCCAATGCAGGAAAATCCATGTTGTGTTTACTACGTCTTTCCAACTACTTATCAAATAAGTTTTATACTGATTGTCACTTCTTAACTTTTCAAAGTGTATTTAGGAAGGCATCATCACCTTCATATCTGCCCATAATTATCCACTCCTATTTTACAGTGCTTTACTGTACAAATCATGTGCTGACTAAAATCATCTTCAAAAAAAAAAAAAAAAGTGGTCTTTCAAGCTGTTTCATGAGCTGTGCATAAAAAAACTTATATATTTGTCTCACTAGGCATTTATTTTGGTACATTTGTCACTATAACAAAATGTTTTTTCCTAGAATATTTTCTTCCATTTTTCTCTTCCTGGGACCTTCATAAACAATTTGTGTGCAAGGAACTTGAGTAAAGCCTGAGTGGTACAGATTGTTATACAGCACTGTATAGTATAATGTTACAGGCAACTGGTATGTTAGCACTCAGAGTGCATAAAGCATTTGTCTCAGGCTTGAGAAACAAAGCCTTATGTGATATCTGCAGTGGTTGCTGAAACTAAATTCAAAAGGAACCATAAATTGACGTTCCTGGTCACTGCCAGTTTACACGCTGGTACCCAGGCTCACCCTGAGGCACCGCACTTGTCCCCGCTGACCCTGCACACCAGGCTCCACCGAGGGAGAGCAACCAACAATACGCCCGTGCTTTCTTGTCCCCACTTTAGATTCACGGGCCCTTCGAAGCAAAACCTGGACAGTGGTGGGCCCGCAGACTGTTTCCCAAAACACTGCCACAATGCACCAGCAATGGCTTTCTCTGGTAGTACAGGACTCCTGAAATAAGTTAAGTGGTACAGTTTCATAGGCGGAACGAACGCACGGGTTTCTTCTGTGACAAGGGAGAAATAGACTTGTGTCTGGAGTCAAGAGATTGGGCACCTTTTAGTACGCTTTTATGGGTACGCTTCTAATGGACTCAGCCTACAAACCTGCAGTGCTGCCTGTTGTATGCCTCATGGCGGGATTGCTCAAAACACTGCCCCCAAACAGGGTTCAGATGACAAGCTCAGATCTTCGATATGCAGAAGCGGAACCCAAGGGTGCGGGTGGACATTCTGTGCTCGCCGGCGAGCAGAGACCCCTTAGGGAGGCAGCCAGCCCTCCTCTGCTCTCCCTCCCTGCTCGCAGCAGCGATTACAACCGACCCGCGGCGACTTCGAAGCCCCGCGGCATCTCTTGCCCTCAGAGCGGGCCCCGCCGGCCTCCCAGCCCCGGGACGCGGTGCAGTGGGGCTGCGACTGCCCCCGCAGCGTCCCCGGCGGTCACCCCAGGGGGAGGGGGCGGCCTCGCTCAGTCGGCCCCGTACCCCACACAACACTAGCTGGCAGCAGGTCCTTGGCTCTTCCGCTGAAGAGCAGAAGGCAACAAGCGGGCACGGAGGAGGAGGCAGGAGCGCCGGGCGATGCTCTCTCTCACACGGTCGGCCCGGGCCTGCCGGCGCGGCCGCCCTGCCCGCTATAGGTGCCCCACGCTCTGCCTCCGCGGCCGCGCCCTCCTCCCGCCCCCAGCCGGGCTGCTCCCGGGCTCCGCCGTCCCGGCCGCGGCGCAGCCTTGCGGCGGCGGCAACACACCCTTCCGGCCTTGGGGAGCCGGCGGCTCGCTGAGCCGCCCGCCTGCGCAGGCAGTCTGCCGGCCTGCCCCGGGAGGAGGGCCCGCCTAGGGAGGCGGCCAGGCGGTAGCATCGGAGGAGCCGGAGGCGTCCGCGGCCCAGGGTAGCTACGGCGACCGGGCTCCTTCCCTGCCGCGCTTCCCGGCTGCCGCGCACCTCCCTGTCAGTGTTGCCGCCGTGGCCTGTGACCAGGATGAGAGTAGTGGCTTTGATCAGGTAACGCGCTGAGGGAGCGCCCATGTGAGCGAGCGAGGCACGACTCGCAGGCGGAGGGAGGGCGCGGGGACAAGCCGTGCCCGCCCGGGGGTCGCGCTCCACCCAGCGCCGTCTTGGAAACCCTCCCGCCCGGCCCTTCCCGCCCAGCCCTTCCCGCCCATGCGTTTCCTGCCGCCCCCCTTCCCCTGCCCTGGCGACTTTCTCTCGGCGGGTTGCAGGCTCTGCTCTGAGGGTGAGGCGTTCATAGTTTCTCTTCTGGTCTCCCCGTGTTCCCGAGGCGCTTCACAAATGGTGTCTGTTTAAAAACAAACAAACAAACAATCCCCCCCCAACCAAACAAAAACACCCCCCAAAACAAACAAACAAACCCACAACCAAACAAACAAAACCCCTCAAACCACCACCCACGATTATTTCCCCTGATCGCCGGCTCGCCGCTCTCCCGGTGTCCCGGGTTATCCCGCCTGCAGCGCGGCGGGAGCCGGAGCCGGAGCCGCGGGCAGCGCTGCGCGGGGCGGGGGCGGCGTCCCAGGGTGCGCGGGGCTCGGCCGCATGTCCTGCGCTTACAGAGGGGCTTCTGCTCATTTGCAGTTCATTATTCAGGTGCTGTTGCTTTTCAAGTATCTTAAACTCTCTCAAGATAAATTTCCTGAACTCTTAACGCTAGATTTTTCGGGTAGTTCTTTTGAGAGAGATTTATTTTTTTTAAAGATGAAGCTCAGTCGTTTAAGTAGTTGGAACGGGACACAGCCCTATCTGCCAGAGGCTACTGTGTTTAACGTCCCAACGGTCCCCTCGCCCCTGCTGTTTTTAGTCAGTTTCTGTAGTTCTTGCAATAAATAAATAAATATTTATTTATTTTTTTTTAGAAACATTAACATTTTCTAACAAGGACAGGTGTTTTCTTGAAGAAATAATACTAGTTTAAAAAGAACAAGCTAGAAAAACTGTAAATGAAAAAGGATTGTGCAGGTGTGAGCAGTGTATTTTTGGATGCAGTAGCTGTTTACTTAAGCCTTTAAGGTATTAAATTCTTTCAGGCATTTCCTAATATCAAACCTTATTGAAATTGGGTCTTGGCCACAACAATTACAAATCATTCCAAGCATCATCCAAAGAGAAGAAAAACAGGGAATGTTATCTATGCTTTTCAAGATTTGCTTAATTACAGAGTAGGAAAAAATCAACTTTGGTGATTTTTCTTGTTTTATAGATAAGATTTTGTCTTCCAGGTTTGCTTACTTTGATTTTCTCTAAGCAGAGGAATGTGTTAAAAGGCAGGATGGAATAAAATCCTAAAACCAGGTTTTTAACACAATTGCTATTTTAATGGGCTGTTTTACAAGGATGGATTTAGTTTCAGTAATAGTTTTAAGAAGAGTTTTAAAGAGACATCAAAGTATCTGAAATCTTTGTAACAGAGCTAGCCTCAAAGATTAGAGGGGAACAAAAGTATTTGAAAAGTGCTTCTTGCTTTTGAAAAGGTCAGGATTATATATAAAACTGCTTTAACCTGTTTCTTTTCCTTCTAAAGTGCTGGCCACACTTAAAGTTGATAGTCTTGCTTTAAGGTGGTATTTATTGGCTAAACCCTGTATTGTGTCTTGTGCTAAATCATAGACATTTTAAAGTCAGTCTTCAACCTGAAATACGATGTTTTTCGACTCTTTAATTCTTCTAGAATTTTTTAAACTGTAAAAATCATTTGCTTGTAGAAAGGAATTTTTCTCAGAAGTCCTTTATAGGCTCATATCTTAATGGTCACTGTGTTTTTTTTTAATCTGGTATTTTGTTTGTTTATAAGCCTACCTGTTAATATACTTGCAAATGTGTCCAAAAGAACCCTGACTTTGGCCCCACTTTGGAGTTTTCTACAAAAAGGCCTTGTGTTTTTTTTCTGTGGTGAGAATTGAGAGGAGTCTCTGGCCTATCTCAGTATCTACCTTCATCTCTCTTGTGTGGACTGTGCTGAGTCCACCTTTCTCCCACAGAGTGAGCTGTCATGGCTTCATTGGTCTTAACCATAATGTGTTTGCAGCTAGTTTGGAAGGCCTTGTACGTAGGCAAGGTTTTGATTTTTTCTTTGTACTTTAGTTTTTAGTGATAAGCAATACAGAAATTAAATAACAGTACAGTAGCATGTGATCCAGTGAGCAAAAATTTCCGTCAAGTAGTTGGTGGTCCAGTGGGGGAAATACAAATGTAATCTCATCTTAAATGTCACTTTATATATATGTATACATATAATTGGAAAGATTAACAGATTTATTCTGTTGACATTTTAATTTTTTAAATATTGAAATGCTGTAAACAGCATAGGCAATTATCTACTGTCATATGATTCTTTTTTTCTGAAGTGGTGTTTGTCAGTGAAATCAAAACTAGTGGGAGACTTATTTTTTAGCATAAAGTTATTCAGCAAGAAAAGAACCTTTGTCTTATGATTTTGTTAAGCCTGAAATTTCATATTGTGAAGTGAATACTATCCATGTTTTCAAACTATGAAGCACAGTATTCAGAATTAATGAATGTATGAATTTTTAATTTTTTTTTTTTTGCCATATATAGGTTAGAAGAAAGTTGTAGATATGCATGAGAAGAATGTCAGATAAGAGATGGAGCCTCAAATTAGGAATCTGTTTATCATATTTATATTTACTTTTGTAGCACTGAAATACAGGCAACTGCTTTATGAAAATACGTTAGGTATGAAAAGATACCATGTTCTTTATGCTAGTTCTACTTCAGGTTTACGTAGCAAATGAAGTACAGCATACAGAATTTTAGCATGGATAGAAGCCAGAATCGATGGTTACATTCCTGGAAGGCACGTTCAAGCTCTTGCATAGAGGGCTAGATAAAGAAGGGAACTTTACACTGGAAATTTTGAAGAAGTTTGTTGCAGAGTCACAGAATTATTTAGGTTGGAAAAGGCCTCCAAGAGGTCTAACATTTGACCAATCACCACTTTGTCAATCAAACTATAGCACTAAGTGCCACATCCGGTCATTTCTTGAATACCTCCAGGGATGGTAACATTGTAATGGAGTCCATTCCAATGCTTGACAACACCTTTTGTGAAGAAATTCTTCCTGATGTCCAACCTGAGTTTCCCCTGGTAGAGCCTGATGCTGTTTTTTTCTCGTCCTGTCTCTAGTTGCCTGAGAGAAGAGGCTAACCCCCACCTTGCTACAACCTTTCAGGTAGAAATAGTAGTAGTGTGGTCACAAGGAAATCAGTGGTCTACTGTAGGAAGGACTGCTTGTACTATCTGTTCTCCTTTGCATGTCTTGGTGATTCTAAGAAAAGATGCAGTTTTACAGAGCTTGTGTAGATCTCTGTTCCTATTCCTGCCCTGGTTTTTGTGCCATGGCATTTAAAGAAGCTGCACAGAATCTCCACCTGCAGTTGTAGTTTGAAGGCTGTGAGTCTAAACATGGATCTTTTAAGCTGTATGTGTTCTGGAGTGCTCTTAGTTTTATTGTTTGATTATAATAATTCTTTTGCTAGTGATAAAAATCCATGAGAAATACTTTTTCAGTTACATCAGAAGAGCATGATTCTTTCCTCACTGATAGGGGAAAAGGTTCCAGTAGATCTTGAATGAATGTCAAAATTAATTTTATTCTCTGTGTTGGAATATCATCTGTTGGCCTCAGCGAAGAATATAGTTATTTTTGGGTTTACATTTTTTTTCTTACTAGCAGTAATTTTTATTTGGAGTTAAATGCAGTAAAAAAATGTGTATGTTCAATGCAGTGTCAACTGAAACTGCTGCCTATAATAATTAAAGTTTTAGAGAATGGGAAGGACATTTAAAATGTTGAAAGTTTAGATTAAGTATCCCATGAAGGTGAAATGTTATTTTTAACACAGAATCAACAAGGTTTAGAAAAGATCTCTAAGATCATGGAGTCCAACCATTAACCTATCACTGCCAGGTCCACCACTAAACCTTGTCTCTAGGCACCACATCTACATGACAGACCTAATTTAAAAAGATTGCTAATGCTGACAACTCTGGAACAGATTTTGGTTTTCTGATCCAAGTTATCTGGTAATGAGTACAAAGTAATTTGTCTCTGGGGTAGAAGACAGTCTTTGTTTGAAGGGATTCCAGTGTCGGTGGCTGTTCTTCATGGAACCTCTCAGATTAATAATAAGATACAGAACTGGTTATGTGCTTTATGGATGCTGTATTTAGGCAATATACATATATAGTAATTTTATGGTGAAATAATTCTTTTCCTACGACTATTTTCATATTTCAAACTTTTATAACCAGCTCTGATGATGCTAATTTTTAAGCCATTAGGCAAAAGTTATAAGGGAATAAAACTCTCTTCTTTTTCTTACAGTGGTGGGAAGGACAGCTGTTATAATATGATGCAGTGTGTTGCTGCTGGGCATCAGATTGTTGCTCTAGCAAATTTAAGACCTGCTGAAAACACAGGTATGAAAACCATGTTTCTTATAGGAGATTTTTTTTATATATATGTTAGAAACAGTGAAAACACAACTGTGTCTGAATTAAGTTCTTGTATGCGTTTTTATAGTTTTGCATGTTGAAGGCAATATAGAAAACATAAAAAAGGTAAAGAAAAAGAAAGTATTGTGAAGATGTAATAAACTTATTTTTCCTTAAAGGGGAAAAAAGCCCATAAGAAGGTGAACATCCGTACAAGAAAGGCTTTCACAGTTTGAAAAAGAGAATGCAGATATCCTGGTGGTAAACAAAGGGGTTGTGAGAGTTCAGTAGCACAAATGTTAAAAGGTGACTGAAGATATAATCAACCAAAAGTAACACTATATTTCTAGAAATGCTTTAAACTTGCATAAACTATACCAGCTGCCAAAAAATGTGCTATTATACTGTTGCTCATCTGTTTTTGTCTTTGTCTGTCTTCCTTCATTGTTCCAACCCAGCGTCTGTGAACTGAATTGGGGAACTGATCTGGATTGGAATTGACCCTGATGCACATATTTTTCCTGCTTTTTCCCTTCCTTTTAGCTTGGACCAGTTTTCTGATTAGTTCCTCAAAGGCTCCACCTAGACTTATTTCTGTGAAAGACAATGGGAGAAACTCAGGTAGCCAGTGGTGAGGTGAGAGGGTGAGCTAAGTACTTTTGTGTTGGACTGGAGCATAAATTGAATTTGAAGCAAGACTTGAAAAGCAAGTGAGTTGTTTCCCAGTTGGTAGGGGAGAATGTTAAAGGATGTTAACATAGGCTGACTGTTCAACATATGTTTAGTGATTAAGTATGGTATTTGGTAACTGTATAGTGGGAAGATAGACAGAAAGTGAAATAAAAAAGGGAGCTGCCATCACAAATGAGTCACGGGCAGAACTGGCAAATGCTAGGGGAGTACAGGAACAATTTATTTTCTGGGTAGCTAGGACGTAATAATCTCTAATCTTGTTGAAATATGTTGTCTTTAAACTAATTTATCCACATCAGAAATGTAGAATATTGTCATTAAAATCATAAAATGCTCTCTTTAAGTGTGTAGTTGGAAATTTTGTAGGAAGTTAATTGAGGTGCTTCAGGCAAGAGCAGATTCTATGTCATTCTTTTTATTTTATCTTGTACCACTGTTGCCTGGAGAGTCTCAATTAATAAAGAAACTTTGTATTCTAAACAGAATATCAGTTAAAGACCTTGTCATATTGATGTATGTTGAAAAATACTGAATTTTTGTTTAAATCGACTCTTCTGGTCTAGGATAGTTAGTTGTGATTATGGGTTTGGATTCACTTATTTTGAGCAGAAATGTATCTGTTGTGTGGCATCAAATGTGACATGACCTAATTGTTACATCATGAATTAGCTATCTTGATCAATGTTAGAGACCTTTCTCCTTGTGAGATGTGCTCTGTAGGTATACAGTAGAAGTACTTGATGTCTCTATGTAAATTCAGAGAAGTACCAATATTATAAATTAGCATTAAAATAGTGGGCTGTGTTAGCTTTTAATAAAGTGGAGATTTCACCAATAATGATGTATTATTTTATCAATCTGTTAGAAAGATTGTCTGAAAGATTTGATATGTAGATGGTTTATTGTGTAGTTTGAGATTTAATTCTAATCCATGATGTCTGTATTTTAGCTGGTTTTTTTTCTCATTGGCTAGCTACAAACAGTTAATTTTTTCTCCTAGTTAAGGAAATGGCTTTGTGTTTATTAAACAATATCAAAACATTATAGTGATATGCTTTTATTGTACTTAAGCAGAAATAATTTCCTTTCATGATGACCATGATAACAATTTTAACAGCAAAGTTTTTGTAAATTTTGACAACCTATTGCTTATTCTCAGTTGTAGCACACTACAGATTTCTTGCTCCAAGTATGTTGAAATATATCTGGGTTTGTGCCTCTGAACTGTGTTCCTATTAAAATTACCATATAAATAGAGTCAGAATTGGACCGGTATGAGATTTTTAGATAAAGCAGGAAGAAGAAAAGGCACCACAATTTGCAAATAGGCAGCATGTTTGTGACAGATGTCTTCCTCTCCATACGTCTGTTGGGTGGATAAATCTATTTTTTTTCTTTCCATGTTTATAGCGGTATTGTCACCAAACATCTGTTTGTGAACTGAAAAATATTAACATTTAGATTTTGTCGGTGCTTTGAAGTCTTTGTATTATCTATAATTGTTGAAATAATCTACCTAATACATTTGTTTCTTAATTGTGGCAGGGCAGACTGATGAATTGGACAGCTATATGTATCAGACAGTAGGACACCATGCCATTGACCTGTATGCTGATGCATTGGATTTGCCACTCTATCGTGGTTTCATAAGGGGTACCAGCGTAAATACTGGGAGAGTGTATACAGCATGCCAGGAAGATGAGGTTGAAGACCTTTACCATCTCATGAAACTTGTTAAGGTATGCTGATAGACAAGAATTATATAGTTGGGAATAATTATACTGCTTAACTCATTTATGAACTTAAGTAAATGATCCACTTAGGTATTTACAGAAAGCTTTGAGAAAAAAATGGAACTATTTTACGGGTTTTATTTCTATTCTTTTCTTTCTTCCTGGCACTGTAAATATAAAATGTAACTAAATTGCTTTTTCCCGCAATGTGAATCAGACTTATTCATCCCCGTTTCAAGCCAAAACCTTGTTTCTATTTAGTAAAAGCACCTGTAACAGGTGCTTGGCATATACTACAAAAAACATAACTGTGACAATCACCTGTAATAGAATGTTTAAGTTGCTTTGTATTTGAAATAATGCATCACTTCATTAATGTAATGAGAGATCTTTGGTGTTTGGGGCGTTTATCAGTGTATTGAAAGTAATGTCTAGACATTTCCATTTGAGTACACTTGAGCTCTGAAAACCAGAATCTGCTATTTGTTTATATGTTGCTTATCATGTACAAAGTATTACAGAATATTTTACAGTGATAGTTTTAATCTTGGTAGTCCTGTTTCTGTATTCTAATATATGACATAACAGCAATACTGTTTATCAATCCATTTATCAATCCTTTTTAGCTATAAAATCAATTAAAAGGAGATTTGATGAGCTTATTTTCTAAAACACTTAAAATTTATTCTCTACTCTTTTTCAAAATCTGTCATGTAGTACTTTATTTTTTACCAGAATTAAATCAAATCTCATTGAAAAAATAGAAAATCTCCCATTGACTCTAGAGGTTTCCCACAGAGTTTCAATGAACATGCTATGTCCATTTCAGCTAATTATGTTGATAACTGCTGTGCATGGCACTAAAACCAATACAATGTTCAGAAAATCATAATTATTATCTTAAAGAAAGTAAATACATAATTTTAATGATCAAACTGGTAGACTATTTTCTGAAACTTCAATTAAATATGTTTTTAGTCTTCAGCTCAGGTATTGGACATTAATTGTCTAGATCCCTTTCCTTCACTGAAATGACACTTGAGATTCATGAACCTAAAAGCTTCAGGTTTTATTCCGTTTCAGTTTAAAAACAGATCAAACTGCAGATAAGACCAAAAAATGTGGTGGGAGTGCAGAATGCTTCCTGAAACCATCTTGCAGTCAGATGTTACATCTTCTAAACATTTTTGTCAGGGAAATCCTGTTCATCTAAAGTAAAATTAAGATCATACACCTGTGCTGGAGTATGAAACTACAAAACAGAACAGTGCATGTAGGTGCTACAGCCTCAAGTTGTTCTGGGGAGGTTTAGACTGGAAAAATTTCTTCACTGAAAGGGTTATCAAGCATTAGAACTCGCTGCCTAGGGAAATGATTGAGTCACTGTCCCTGGAGGTATTTAGGACTACAGACTGGGTGCCTAGGGACGTGGGCTAGTGGTGAATTTGGCACTGTTAGGTTAAAGGTTGGACTTGATGATTTCAAGGGTCTTTTGCAACCTAAATGATTCTATGATTATGCTCTAGACTGCTTCACAGAGGTTTTAAATGGAATGTGCGTATCATGCAGTACAGGAATCAAAGGCAATATGATACAGCAGTTTTAAATTATTTTTGAACCATGATAGTATTAAAAAGTGGAAGGACTAGTATCTGCTGTCTCTAAAAGCTGCATACTAACAGCTTTCTGCTGCTGGGTAAGATAATAAATTACTGCTCAATTTAATTAAAAATGGACAAATTAGTGGCAATTAAGATGATACTTCCTTTATGATTCTTGCTGTCTTTGGAGGAATGGATGCCTGACATAAATTAATGCTAATGTTAAATCTTGACAACTTCTGCTTTGGAAGTTTGTACATGATAATTATAGCTAGAGTTGAAAGAGATGTTATCAGGTTGTCTGGAACTAAATAACTATTTCTTTCCTGTATAGAAATATTAATTTCACTGTGTGATATCTTAAAGCATACATATTAACAATATAGCCCCTTTATGTTAGGTTTTTGTATAACCATGTTTTGAGTCAAACCTAGCTATGAAATTCTGATACAAAAGTTTCAGGAAGATGTCTTGCATATTTTGATGATTAATGACAAAATTATCAGAGGGACGTAAACTACAGCAGCTGTAGTTTTTTGAATTTTAAGAAAAAGGCATTAACATTTTTTTTCTGTGTGTTAACAGTACCTTTGAAAGCTTTCTGGTTTTATTTTTTCATATTTTTCAATAACTGCTGTGTAGTAGCTTTACTGTGTAAGTCATAATCACTGAGGATTTTGCTTTAGGAATTTTTTTCCCCAGATGTTAATAGTTTTAAGCAGAGAGGTCAATTTGCATTCTCTTGAAGGGAGGGGAGGAATTTTGTGGAAGCCTTGTCAAAGCCATCCTTGAGTGGTTGTAATTTTAAACCACTGGTCATAGCTTTGTTTTTCTGTTAAATGGTTCAGGGCTAAGAATACGGCAAAGGTGTGTCTAGATCAAAATAACATAGTGTGCCTCACTTTCCATTTGCAAAGAATGCTTGTATTGCAAGTATTTCTTCAAAAAAAATTAAAACAAAGCACATTTGAAAAACTGTATGAATTTGAAAGCATTCAGTGTTTTTAAAAACAACATTATTAGAACAAGATTTCTAAAAAGTAAAATACTCCCTTGCAGTTCTGGGAAAACCAGGACAACAATCCTGTTCTAGTCCATGTGACTCAGCGAGTGATATTGACTGCCAATGACTGTAAACCTGTTAATTTTATTGTCACAAACCCAGGTGATTGATAGGTATAAAGCAAATTTGTGTATTTTTTTTAGTTGCCTAATACCATGTTTTAGATTCTGTATTCAATATATATTGTGAAACATATCAGAGTATTTATATGATGTCTAAATGTATCTCACTAGGCAGTCCTCATCTGATAGTAGAATATTTACATTGTGAGAAGTGTAAATCCTGAACTCTAAGGAATAATTTAATCAGTGTTACTGAACAGGGATTACTGACACCCTTGTTTGTCCATGTTTGTATTGGAGATTTTCCCATCAAAGCATGTAAGCACTAGAGTTTCTTAGTTACCTGAATTATCCTTCACAGTTTTTATAATGGCTCTGTCTTAGAAATGTTGGGGGGAACTGTATTTTATTCCCTCTAGTAGTGGGAAAGACTGGAGTGCAGAGAGGTTTGGGGAACTTTCCTACAACCTCTCAATTTAGGTATATTGAACTGTTTTCTCCTCTTTTCTATGTAATTATGGTCTTGTTCAAATAATGCATTGATGATTTAAGCAAACACATACAGAAGTGCTATTAGATGGGTTGAATGTTGGATTATTTTCTGTATCTCATGGAACTATGGCTTAACTTTTGTTTAGCAACTTCCAGACTATACAAACCAATACATGATAATTTATTTCAGTGCTCGGTTTCAGTAGACAGTTCTGTCTTCTCTCAAATTTCTTTCCTTATCTCCTCTTCTCAGTGAAGTCTTTGCATTTATTTGCTAAGTTTCCACTGCTGAAGTAATTTGCAGAGTTCTTGAATTTGATAAAAATGTTTTTCTTCTATCTGCTTTTTTTCATTTTTTTTCAATAACATGTTTAATTACTTGTTTAGTGAATATTTTTAAAATTGATTCTATATAGAGTTCCTTTATAATATATTACCCTGTGTTTATTATAAATCATGGAAATGGATTTTTAGTGGATTTTCAGTTTCAACATATAATATCTGGCAGAATTCTTTTTATTGTGCAGTTTGTGGATTCAGAACCTGCAAGTTTACAAAAAAAATGGAGTCCACTTGAAGGAAATTTATGTATTGGCTCTCCAGGCTGAAGGCATATTAATTGTGAAATCATCTATTGATCATCAACTGAAAAATAAGAATTGATGTTGGATGTATTTGATGTATGAACCATTTGAATAATAATAGCCTTTGCTTATGGCACTGTTTCATTGTATCAGTAATGTGGAAGGGCAAAGAAAGAAAATTTATTTTTGGAAGTATCGTCACATTCTGGAGTGGTGATCTTATAACTAAGTAAAGTATTTTTTAGTTCCAGAAACAAAGAGCTTATTAGAAGTTTGACTCCTGTATTTAATGGTTGTTTTTAAGGACAGGATCATGATTTTTTAAATGGTCCCAGACTGATTTTTACTGAAGGCGGAAAGTATTCCTGCCTAAGAGTTAAAATTGCAATAGCAATGACATTTTAGATGTTATTTAAGATGGTGTTTTGTCTCAGAGAAGGTACATTAGCTGTATGGGTTCAGGTGGAATAGAAGTAACTTAGATCCTATAAATATTCAGTGAAACTCCCTGAGACTTGGATTTCTTCAGAAATCAGTTCTTCAGGGGTGGAGATGAATGGATAAAATACACAAGGTTATTCTGTGGCCTTCAGATAGGGATTAATTCCCTCACAGAAGATAAAGCTTTCAGTTCTTTGGTATTGCTAATAGTCTTCCATGCTAAGGAAACAATCTTCCTTTCACCCTTCTCCAGAATTCAGGTGCTTTGGCCAATGGTTAAAAAGAGTTCTCAGATCCAATTTGGTGACTGACTTTCTGTGGCTTTTGTACAGCCAAAGGTTTAGGTGCTCCCACCAGGAAAAATACATGTATAAATGTAACATAGTGTGTTACTGCAGGCATTGCTTCATTGTCTTCACTGTCATAAAATGCATTTAAAAGAATAGTAAGGTATATGGGAAGAACCATTTGGCTTTTAGATGTCCATTTTAAATCAACTCTTGCTATATATCTGTGTGGCTTCAGTTATGGTATGTACATGATAAAGACTAGGAGTGTTCTCTTAACTCATAGAAATAAGGTTTGCACAAATTCTTAGGAATCTTAAAGATCTCAGTAATTCTTAGCTATCGAATCCTGATTGACTTCAAGAATCCGTAATCTGAGGTTCTCACCATGATGTTTACTGAACTATTTTTCCAGTTCTTAAATTCAGACAAAGTAAGTAGCTTCCTACTCTCACTAATGGGATTCAGAGAGTTTAGAAGTGTGCAGAAGAGTTCTGTTCTAGTAATTTCCCATGTTTTCAGTTGAAAAAAATCTAGTGTTTTCCCTATTATGATCTGAATTATCTGTAGATGTACAGATTAACTCCTCAGAGTTATATTTCTCAATTTTGGAAAATGATTAAATTAGAGGGAGAAGTATTTTTCTTTATGCTAATTTCCAAAATAATCACTCCTCCATATTTTTTTGCCTGTATTTTAATTATTGCAAATCACAAATACTGTGTCCTTGATATTTTGGAAGCTTAATTTTATATATAATTCAGCGGCTGAAATATAGAATTTATGTATAACAAGGGAAATTACAAATATTGAAAAATTTGTAAAAAATCTTCAATGCCCAGTTAGGGGGAACAGTCATAGATAAAACAATGGAATTTATTTACTGGACCTATTACTAGGACATGGAACTTAAATGTGAACTTTTAGAAATTGTGTGATGTGGCTACCTAGACGGACAAGAAATAAATAACCATGCTTCTTTGTAAAGTAGGATTTTTTTTTGAGAGAAAGTATTTACTGTCTTTTTCAAAGACTAAGTTCCTTGTTCTTTTATAATGAGTAGATTTTTATCTGCAAGGATTTGAATTGTCCCTTTGCACTCATCATGTTAAATGATTCCTTTTTTTTAATCGACTTGTTATTTTTTCTTTTAATTAATTCTGGATTGGAGCTCCATAACTTCCTCCACCTTGGGGATGACCATTGTCATCAGAAGTGAATAAGAGTGTGAATTAAAGGAAGAGGGTAAGAAGTAATTGCATAGTTGGCAGTGCTTTAAGCACTGTAAAAATAATTAAGTAACTTGTTCCATTCAAAAGACAGGGTTTGTTTAGGTTGGTTTGTTTTGTTGGTTTTTTTTTTTAGTATTAATTTTAAAATGAGATGGGAACAAGGAAATTTTTTAATCAACAGGATGCCTGTCATTCTCTGTGTCTCATCTGAACTGTTCAGGCGGGGTCAATTTTTGGTTTTTTCCAGAAGGGGATCTTCAGCAATATCTTTGAGGTAGTTTCTTCCTGTGAGAAATGTTGAGCTTTACATAAACAAAAAAGTCACTGTATTTTTCCCAGTTAGATGTGTGGAGTTGTTTTCACTCACTCTCAGTCTTGTTGTGTTAATATTGAATAAGCAGAGACAGTCAGGCTGGTGGTGAAAGATGGTAAGCAAGCCGGAGGGCTCGTTCTGGTCAGCTTTAAACCTCTGATTGCCAGGTTTTCCTAATTTCCCATTTCCAGGGCATCTCTAGTGTGACCTTGCCTGCTGAATATGATGTTCTGGGTTGCAAGATTCTCACATACATTTGGGAATGGGCAGCCAGGCATTGTTTACAGGATGCCAAATGAACCGTGCACTCACAGCAAGTTTGATAAACACACATTTCCTCCTTTTATCAGTGAGATTGCAGAATGTGAAGTATGAATTTCCAGTTTTACTCCTTCCCCTCAGACCTTTTCCTGTTTAAAAACTGAATTCACTAATTGGATGATGATACATCCTTAGTTTTTGGGTTGCTTTTTTTGTTTTTGATGTTTTGAATTCAGCTTACTGGTCACTGACACTTTATTTCAGTGCTTACCTTGACCAGGTTTGGTAGACTTTCAGCTAAAAGCTTTCCATTTGCTCAGCACAGAAAAGGTTCATCCCTATCAATGTAAAGTGAATTCTAATTAACAGTAATGACTTCTAATCACTTTGCTTTTATACTCCTTTAGGAGCACTGCTATTATCCAATGTAGTTAAGTGAAATGCTTGTATATGAATCAACAATGCTGTATTTCTTCTCACAGCTATTGCTCATAATCAAGCTTTGAATAAATTATGATAGTAAAATTGGTTTTAATGTTCTCTATTGCATGGGGAGAAAGGAACCTTAAATATCTTGAATATTTAGAGAGTTATTTATTAACATTTTGGCACTCAGTATTGTAGTTAAATGGAAAAATATAAAGATGTTTAAGTCAATTTTGAAAACATTATCAAAACTTTTTTCATCATTTGAATTTTATTTAAATGACATGCATAGATGCAATAGTCTCTGAAGCAGCCCCATTTGGATCCAATTTCATCTCTCTAGGAATGTACTGCAAAATGCAATTAAGTTTTACATAGAACAAACATGTATCTTAACTTGAGAACTTCACCTGTTTTAGCCTAGTGTCATAGTGTATATATAGCAGGATAATATGCATTTATGCATGTCTTTTATTGAGACAGTGTATCTAAAAATCTGTTAGTTTTCTTTACATGCATGCAAGTTGCCTGCCTGCCTGCAATCATATACACTTCAAAAAGAGTATAAAACTAATACCAGTGAAATTTTTATCAACAGCTGGAAACAATAAAATAAGGTGAAACTTTATTTTAGCAAAACTAGACTGCTAGAAGCGATGCTAATGAAAAGAGATTATAGACTGGTAGAATATGTTAAACAATTTTAAAGCAATTCTTATTTAGAATCAGCTTGAAGACAGAATATATGTGAATTTGAGATTTAGTGAACTTTTCCACTTAACTTTGCATATACAGAGGCTGTTTGGAAGCCAGAGATGGCAAAATCTGGATGAAAACCCATTTCTGACATGAAAATTAGTTTTTGTTTCAATTTATCTATTATTAATAAGTTGCTTGAAATATTACTTAAACCACTTAGAAGAAATTCTAGGTCTTAGTGTCTGTGAAGGAACTGGGAGTCTTGCGTAGTAAGTATATTTGTGTTGCCTGGTTTTGCAATTTATAAAAAAAAATAGATTTTCATTTTCTGTGGCAGAAATTTAATGTAATACATCTGTCTTTGCATGCTTAGAGACACAATTCTTTCACAGTTACCATCACAGTTCTTATGGAGGTGGATGTGAGTGAGTATCCACAGGCACCGTCTGTGGTTTTGATTTTGTTTGTTTTGTTCATTCATTCACATAGCTTTAGACAATTTTCTGGTATGTTTAGTTTGCTTGAACATCTTCTCTGTTAATGTTTATTCTTTGGTTTACTATGAAGTCATTACCTAAATTAATTTAAAATTACCTTCCATGTAGTCTTTACTCTGGAAATGCAAATTTGAGTCAGTGTTCATAGAAGTCCTGTGTTCTTTTGCTGTAGTATTGCAAAACATGCTGCTTGTGGGTTTTGCCACTGCGATGTTGACAAAAAGCAACACCTTTCTTCTCCAAAGTTTCATGAAATGATTGATACCTTCCATATCTTATTTCAATACTTTGGTTTATTGCTTGGCATCTTCATAATGCTTTTAAAGGATAAAAATGAAATATATATATAAAAAAATAATTATTCTGTACTGAATTAATTGGCTGTTTTATATTATTTACACTTCTCATTAGGCAGTAGTAATATACGTTTTAAAATTCATTAGTGTTTAATGAAATGTAGTTGGGGTTATTTCTAATAAAATACAATCAGGGACAGGCAAACTTTCATATAAACTAGCATTTATCAAGTGTCTTTTCATAAATATTTGTATCTCTGAAGCCCATTCTTTGTGTAAAAATCATTTTGCATGGAATTACTTAGTCATTTAGGCTGACTTATTTAACATACCTTCCCCTTTCATGTGGATGTCATATATGCAGCAATCTCAAGGTTACGTTTTTTTCAGCTGGACATTTGCTGTTTCTGATCAGTATATTTAAAGGTAATTCTTCTGGAAAGGCTGGGGTTTTGTTTGGTTTATATTGTACCAATGTTACTGTTTCAAAGTAGAAATGATTGATTTGTAACTATCATTATGAAAAGAAATAAAACGGAACTGGCCTTTTACACTGTGAAAGGACAGCATAGTGTGAAGATATTCTTTCTGCTGATAAATTCTGCCTGTGGAAGAATTGCATAACAGTCATCATTCATTTTCATATTGATTATGAGCGGGATGCCAGTAATAGGTTGCTGTTTGCAAAGGATAAGGTGGCGCTATGATTAGTTACCTTTTCCATGGAAAGCACGACAAAGGAAAATGCTAAATGTGTGCACTGCAGTGTTCCTATCAGCCTGACAGTCTGTTACATGAACTTTTTTTTCAGTCCATTTTCTTTCAGAAATACAGCTTCTGTCTTTTTACCTTATTATTGTTTTAGGTTTAGTGCATTTGCATGCTCTCCTAACTCCAGATTCTTTCCTTAGTTATTTATTTATTTTCTTGACAATCTTCTTTTCTTGGGCCCTATCACCATTATAACTTTTGAAAACTGATACAACAGTGCCCTCTGTAGTTTCTCCCTACATGATTACTACCTGCAGCTGGCTTTGAGCATTCAGGTAAAGAATAGGATGTTTAGACTTATTTTTAGCTCAAACAAAAGCCCATTTTTTCTTAAGGAAACATTTTGATTTTTCACTGACTGTTTTATATGCAAGAAAGGGAACAAAAGAGGCTGTTCTGAGTCATCTTCTATAAGATCTCCTGTCATTAATCTTGTGAAAATCTGAAATTTTATCAGGCATTCATTCAGGGCAGTCATTAAAACTGGATAGAATTTTCTGAGTTGTTAGGCTTTTTGAAGCTTTTGTTTGAAATGGAGCTTCAAAACAAAAGAATTTTAAACATAATTCCTTTGTGCTTGCTGCTTCTCCTAAATTAGTTCTTACATGATCTGCCAGGGACTAAAGACATGCTCGCCATCAGAACACCTAAGCTTTATTAACGATGTTGTTTAATTCACACAGTGAGTGAAGTAATTGTTGTTCATTAGCACTGATTTGTCTCCAAAACTCATTTACAATTTAGATTTCTCTTTTACTTCATTGTAGCCTAATGTGCAAATAACTGTTTAGTCTGTGTTTTCTGCAGAACTCTTTGGATAGGTGCAGAATTGAACATACATGTTCCCTGCATTCGCATACGTGCATGTTCATACTCTTACGCTGCCATTTAAATATTATAGACTACAATAAAAAAGCGTGACCTTTTAAAAAAATAAATGCTTTAACTACAATTAGTTTCTTCTGTAACAGCACCATAAAAGTCACTCTGTGAAAAGTTAAATGGCTTTATTTTATGATGGGGAGTGTTAATGTACATGTAGAACACACTCTTAATGCACTTCTGTGAAATGAAAATCATAAGTCATTGCAGTAAATTATAGTTAATGATGTAACCATTGATGGCTATTCAAAACATTCCTGTATCTCTAATGATTTGTGTAAAACACATGACTGACCACATGGCTTAGTTTGTTTGGAACAGTAGATAGATAAATGCACTAGCTTTCTACATCTGAAGACCATTGTTTTTGTGTAACAAGTGATAAGATTTTTGGTGGAATAAATAGTACATCACAAACCACTTGCAGGATTTGAGATACGGTAATAAATAGAGATGAAGACTAATTTAATATTAAATTAAGAGGTGAGATGCTTCAGAACTGTAGTGTGTAGAAGCTTTTTTTTTTTATTCTGTTTTATGGGTAATCACTAGCCTCTAGTCATACAATATCTTTACTTTTTATTGTGGGATTTTTTATACCAAAATGTTGCTGGAGGAAGCAACTATTGTGGCATAATGTACACTGGCTAATCCAGAAAATACCCTATATTGAGTATTCATTAACACAATTCAGTTACAGAACTGAAAAGATTATCCATGTTATTTGAGTAAAGCAACTCTTATTCTACTGGCAGAAAAGTAAAGTGGTCAAGTAATTTGACAATAAAGATGATTTAGTCAAAAGTACTTTCCTTCACTCTAAATTTAAACTCTGAATCAAGCCTAATTCTTGCACCAATTGCATAATTATTGTTAAGTATTGGGAGGCGAGAAGGGTGTTCATTTTTATTAAAAAACTTCTTCATGCATAGGGATTTTCTTATGGTAAAACAAGTATTATTTTTTTAAACAGTATGGTCAAACCATGGATTGTTTTTAAAGTGATCTTGAAAGCTTACTTCCTGAAGGAAGGGGAGAGATTGAGTATTAGAAAAAAGAGGCAATATAAATTTCTACTTTAAAGTAAGCATCTACTTTAGATGTAATTTTTATATTTTTAATGGAACTTCATCACAGTTCACTGTCTTTAAACAAATCTACCATACAGGTCAGTGGGAATTTTGCTTAGAAAATGAATTCTTAATTAAAATATTTTAATTAAGAAAACAAGTACAGGTGATATATTATAAGTGTTATCTAGTTAGCAGTGAGGAAGATCTTAATTTTAAACTGCAACCTCCAAGATAGATAAGATGTTGCCTATTTGGAAAAATAAATAATATGTATTTTCTTGCAATGAAACTAGCCAATTAAGATTCAGCGTAAAAAAAATAGTGATAAATATAGACTACAATATTGGAGATGATGAATTACAGCTTTTCTGTCTGCTGAGAGCTGGCGTAATTTACCAAGACTGGGCAAAGAAGTGACAAATGCTTTTAGGAAATGTCCTGTTTAGTCCACATATTTTTCTGTTTAGTTAAAGTGTCGATGACTTTAGCCCATTCTATAATCATTACCTGCCCCCCAAAATACCAGCTTCTTTTCATTTAGTTGGATTATGTGATCTATGTCTGAAATCTTTAATGAAAGAGAATAAATGTTTAGGGGAATTTGTAGATGAAAATACTTGTTTTCAAATAACTTGCTTAAGAATGATCGTTTTCAAATGTCCTTTCATAAAGTCTAAGCTGATGCAAAGTAGTTAAGTGTATTTCTGAAGAATGTCTTAATTTAATTCCTAGTATTTCTTTGAAATACCAAAAGGTGTGGAGACTGAATGTTGGGAATGTAGTTTATATATAAAATAATAAATATCTATTCCAAGTTCCTTGGTTAACAGTTGCTACACTTGCTACACTTGCTACTTGCTACACTGTAGCACTAGTTATAAGAAGAAAAACAAATGTTGCTATCTAAAATGGAACATTATTTGACATAACAGGAGAACTAATGAGTTCTCACTGGAGACATCTATAAGACTCTTTTTTTATGACCCTAGGACATATGATTGTGCCTTTATGATTATATTTAAGGTTTTTTTAATCCTTTTTTGTTAGAATATTCTTTTAAAGATATTTTTTATTTTGCTTTCAAGGCATTCTTTCTTTCTCTAGAACTTGATCACATGAGAGAGAATCTTTGATGGCATATTATTTTTAAAGGAAGAAATATAGCATTTAGGTTTAACTTGGTTACTTGATGGCCTGGTTTTATAACTTCAGGAAATATAGATAAATCCTCAAAATGACTGTGAAGCATCAGTAGTTACTGAGAAGTTCAGTACTCAAAACAATGGAACACTTTTCCTTTGAGGTATTTTCTTAAGGACCTGTTTGTTCAACATTCCTTAAGCATCTTGTTTTACTGTCTTCTGTGTTATCCACAAACCCCATTTTTTTTCTTTTCTTCTGTTTTGCTTAATAGTGACTTGTTAAGTAGATGGGTTTTGGCCTTTTTTTTTTTCTTTGTGGTGTTCTTTTAGTATCTAGAACAGTGATACCCTTGTATTTCAGGAAGGCGTGGTTTATTACAGATTATGTCATCTAATAGTTGCACTAACTGGCATAGCTTTGTCATCTTGTGTTGTTTCAAATTCTGTTATTTCCTGGCCAATGTACCAGCACAAAAATAGGATTAATGTGTGTGTGTATATATATATAATATTTTGTTGAACTTAAGTTTAAACTGTAATGTTTGGGATTTTACAAAGTTGGATAATGGTTTATAGTTGCTGGGACTAATTTATTAATCTTTCTTGTTCGTAAAGTTATGTTTCATTCTGCTACAGTTTGTCAGTATTTTTTTTTTCACATGCCTTAACTTTCTTTTAGAGCTTACAGATTTTCAGTAATCTGAGTGGCTTTGTGATACAATAGTCCTTTTGGCCACCTTCAGAGTTATCCTTGTCCTTTGTAGACCAGTCCTATGTTCTCTGAAACTCTGCCAGCCATTATTTATTACCGACTTGTCATTGTGACTTATTCATTACTTACATCACCATTCTCAAAAGTATTGCTTTACAGAAATGGTGAACAGTGCTGTGAAGGGAAGATCAATAAATGCTTTCAAAGGAAGATTTACCCTGAGACTTAGATCTTCTTTTTAATACGAAATCTGTGCTGTTAGTTATGAGATGGTTTTAATATTTTGACATCAAGTACTCTGTTTCTCGAAATGGAAAGATGCTATTGCATTAACTAACTTCTGTGGAGCAGCATGACTTGGGCAGTTAAGTTGAATAGCATACAGTTTTCCAATTTTCAATACTTTGTGGTTTTTCCTGAATGCCCATCTTGTGAGCAAAAAATATGCAGTTTCATTCCTTAAGGAAAAGTGATAAAACATTTATATAATAAACACTTAAAAATATTTCTTTGAATTTTAGTGATACTGTTTTGTGTTACTGCACAAAGAGAGGAGAGGGCTTCTTTGAAATCATCAGTTGGAAAAAAATAGAAAAAATTCTACTTCTCCTCATGTCTATTTAAATTGTTTTGGGAGCTTGATGACCCATGCTGTTTTTCCAGAGCATTCAATCTCATGTGATACGGTGACTCTTGACACTTTCTTGAAACATAGTTGTTCTAGAAAGCTATGTGAATATATAATATTAAATTTATTCTATTAGTTGCAAATTCAGGGAGCTGAGAATCTGAAAGTGGCAAATGCATGATTTCATGCTCTTCTTTGTACTATCTTCTATTTCAAATAAGCTGGAAATGCAGATTTTAATCATACTATGTTAAAAATTATATGATGAAACCCACTGGAGTGAAACTAAACAAAAAGGTTGTATCAGTGTGTGATGTTTCATAACTTTTTACTTCTTGATTCTGCAGCGTTAATTTTTTTCATTATTTTTTAAGTGAAGATAAAAAGTTCTGTAACAAATGTGCGTGCACATGTACACTTTGGACCAGATAGGTGAAGAAGCTGGAAACCTAGAGTCTCCTTCGCAATAGAAACTTCTGCAACCTAAAATGAGGGAGTACCACATCTAATTGGCAATCTGCTATTTCATAGGTAGGAAACAGTATTCATGGGCTAAGTTTTTATATTCATAAGATGATTGCGGGTTTCACTGGGAATTTTTGTTCAGCTGATTCGTTTCTTTTTTTACCTCATAGTTGCTACTCTGTCAGTTGCTAGATATCCTCAGTGCTGTTTTATTATCAGTTGCTCCCCATACAGTTATATCCGTGTCATTCCAGCCTTGGAATATTCATGTTCTCAGTAATTATTTCGCTAGGCTGTCAGGATTTTGGCTGCCAGAATATTCCTGAGAAATACAAACTAAAGGGAGGGTTTGTCACATTATTTAATGTGGGTGTAGTGCAGTGTAGAATAGGAACTACTTTTCTCTTCACCATTGCTGCAACAGGAATGCAAAGTAATATAAAGTGTTTTGAAGGATGTGCTCTCCAGTCTTAAAGCATCTTTTCTGCATTAGTAGTTAACCTACTTCAGACTTAAGCACGAGTCAAAGTTGCAGAAACATAAGAGGTCTTCTAGGGATTATGCTTTCTGTATTTGATCAAAGCAATGTATCATGTTAAAAAAAAAAAAAAAAAAAAGAAAAAAAAGGGTAAAATCCTCAAATATCTAAGAAATTCAAAAGCAGGAGGGTTTTGCTTCCAGGCTTGTTTTCAGTCAGTGGTCGGCCATGCTGGTTTGTAGCAAGTGTTGCTCAATTCCTAGTTCCTGGGAAGCTTCCTTTCCCTCGCTTCTGAAATCTGTCAAAATCTTTTGCTGCTCCATTTAGCACTCTGTGAGCATCTACTTCTGACTAGGAGGAGAGCACAATTATAACCTGTTTGTAAAATATCTTAACTAAAGAAATCAGTAAATTGTGTTTAAGTGATTTATGCTAAGATTGCATAGCAAAGTTCCTTCTCATCCTCTCATTCAGCTACCTTGCAGTTTTCTGGTAAGGTGGCAGTCAGGTTTTCAGTTTTTATACATATATTATGCCTTTGGCTGCATGTCTTTTAAAAGTGTACTTAAAAACTTCCATTGAAGAACAGAAACCTTCCTCTACAGAAGTTTTTCTCAAAGCTGATCATTAGCTTTTAAGTTGTCTTGATTTCGTTTGTGTGGAAACGATTATCATTTACAGTTTTCCCTTCAAATTGAAACCACACAGAATCCATCCAGATTTAGTTTTCTCCCCAAACATTTTGTTTCTTCAGAAGATGTTCTGTCCATACTTTATTAGAATAAAAGTTTTCACTTCCTTGGTTGTACAGTTTTATCTATATGAGGCAAGGGTCATCTCTAATGCCTAGGTTCTCATTTCAGTAAAGTGTGGAACTCATCCTTCTCTTTGGTCACATGTTGTATTTCACTGCCTGGTGTGTTTGACAGGATGTTTCTATTTTGTCGTTACATTTAAAACATGTGAAGTACATTCAACCTAATTTGTTAATTTTATCTTGTTAAGAGCTTTTGTTTTTGTTTTGTTTTTTATGTTAAGCTTTAGTGGAAGGTGGTTTCTAATGTAATTTTTCCTTCACAGAAAACTCCTGAAAGTTTTACTTTGCTTTATTTCTCTTTTGATTTTGCTATTTCTGTGTTGATATTTTTAGTTTTCTCTTTCACCGTTTCTTTGGCACATTATCACCTACCTTTCCTTTCTGTTTCTTCCAATCTCCTTCTAAAAATCTTACTTTTATATTTCTTCCTCAAGGAAGATCCTCAAGCTGCCCTTTTTTCCTGCTACTCAAATTCTCTCTACCTTATAGCAATATCCCCTAAAGTGTGGTCTTGTCAACCCAGATTGGAGAAGTGTTGCTTGCATATACTGATGTTTCCCAAATGCTTTCTGCTTACAGCTCTACCTGGGTTTAGGGTGAGTTAGATTTTACATGAATGTGGTATTTTAGGACCTGGTTCATACTTGGTGCTGGTATGAGGAGTATTGTAGTTTGTTTCAGAAGCATCAAGTCTGTTTAAAATGAGAAAGTTGGATCAGATTTGCTTAGAGTACTTGTGCAATAATAGATCATCTCAAATATCAATTTTCAATCTGAAACCTTAATGAAGTTTTCAGGTTTGGCCAAACATTTTTGTAGAAAGTGTCATATTAGCGCCTTATTGTGAAGCTGGCTTGCAGTCATCTGACTGAAATGCAGAATCTCCATTCTGTAGGAAAAAGATTTACAGAGGGTTTTAGTGAGAATCTGGAGAAAAATTAGGTATTGAAATTTCCTGTGAGACAAACAAAAGCAGAAAATTGGAATTTTTTTCTGTCTTCCTGGGCTTGAACAGATGGCTCTTCTGAGAGAATGGCTTCGGGTGTTTTGTGCCATTTTTTCAGGATCCTGTCTGCAGGCTGCACAGGGCAGAACTCTTTTGTCAGATTGGAACCAAACATATAGGGAAAGTCTGTCCCTATGTTCACTACAGTTCACCTAAGAACAGAAGGAGCAGTGCCACTGGTTATCAGAGAGTCTGGGATGTTAATACCTGGTCAAGTTTGTCAGTGTCTTTAAAGTATAATTTAGGATGCTCTTGTACCAGGTTACATAGGGAGCCTTTAATTTCCTGGTCAGTTTGTAGAGCAGTTGGCTTTTTTTTGAGTAAACCAGATAATGAAGACAGGATGGAAAGGTAAGTCTTTTCCAAACACCAGAGTAACAGGTGTGCTGAGGTACCCTCTTAAAAAAAAACTGGGAAAACAAACCCACTCCTTTTTAGAGCCTTGTGATTTCAAAGTCTCAGCACAAGTTACAAAGTATTTCTTAGCTGTCATTGTTCCAGGCATGTACACTTCATGAGGGCAAGTCATTAGCAGTTGGAGCATTTGCTTTGAAATTTGTTTCCTCATGCTTTGGGCATAATTGCCGTATCTGCTATCTTGGAATAATTTTCTTAAACACCCATTTAATCTTTCTAATAGGACACTTGCAAAAAATCTTTTAGGCAGAATAGTTAGAAGTATCTATGGATAAGAGTCCTCTTTCAAGGGAAAATGGATTTTTATTATTACTGTTTTACCTGCCGAGTTTCGATTTGTAGGTGATTGCTCATGTTGCTGAATACAACAGTAGCTCAAATTTCTCTTTCTGAAGCCTTTGCAAGGCATCTCATTAAGTGGGGTTCCTCTGGTGAGGGGGCTGAGATAAGAATTTGGGCTCCTCCAAATTCTTGTCACCAGTTACCAATCTTGCTTAGCTGTTTTTTGTTATTGAAAATAATGAAAGTTCTTGGTTAGGAAATGGTGAATAAATTTGTCTGTTTGAATGTATCTGCTTTCAGATTTGCTTGAGAGGATGAATATGATTTAGCCTTGCATTTCTAGAATTAAGTACTGCAAAATATCAAGACACTTTTTAAAATCACATCTCTTTTTCCATGAAGCTTTTAAAGATTCCAGTGATGTGGAATTAACTGAACAGTGAGTGAAGGCAGAGAATAAGAAAATGTAGCCGTAAACATTATGAAGGGATAGTGACAAAATGACTAATACTCTTGGATAAATTAACTATTGTACCATTGATCCTGTGGTTTATGGTAGCAATCCTCAGGAAAGGATACAGGGAAGAGTGGTTGTGTTGCTTACATTCTGCTTTTTATTCATACCTGACAAAACCCAGTAAATATTAGCTCTAATGATAAAGTCATCTGTACTGTAATGACAAATAATTAGCATTGCAGTGGTTTCACAGTGACTTTTCAAGTACTGACATACCATTGGTTATTCAGTTAGTTTAGTGTTTCCTGTTAGCGCATACAGTCCCACATTAGAGAGGCAGACTTAGTAGTTATTCCAATTGATGGTGCCTTCCAAAATTTATCCCGTAATTCACATTCAGCATGGATAGCAGTGATTACTTAGCACATTCAAAGAAGTCTGATTTTTTTTTAATGTTATGGTAATACTGTTATTTTCAATAAAGCATCCAATACCCAAGTAATTTGGACACTATTCCTGCTGTTTTATTGTATTGTAATATAAACATAAATGCAGTGTTAAAAGCTATACCAATGGTGTCAGACTCCTTAAGGACTTGAGAAAACTGTCATAACTTCTAAAATAACTGATAATCGTTTGTGGGTCAAAAAGAGCAACATGCTGTATTGCTTAGCTTTCTGCTTTCTTTTTCTCAAGGTTTGTCTGAGATTTAATTTTATGTGAAGTACACAAAACACTGTCAGTGAAACATTATCACTTTGTAAAAGCTGTTTAGAATATGGTCTGGCACAAAATGTGCAGAAAATTAAAAAAGAATACTCACAACTTTTTGCATAGAGCTGAGTTGTATATATTATTTGAAATTGTGACCCAAACTAGTGTATGTGGTGTGACTGCATCTCGATATTTGCATCATAAGCCTAGAGCTAAAAAATTAGCTTTTAAAATTTAAGATTATATACATAAATATATATGTATAGAACTAAATATGTATAAATAAAATTTCATTTATGTAGTTTCCGGTGTGTACATGTATATGTGTGTATATATATGGAGCTCTTTGCAGATCTGAGGGGTTTATTTTGTCCTATCCATTTCACAATATTGCAGTTTAAATGGGTATTTTGATTTTTCTTCTGGGACTAGGTAGAAAGCCTTTCCATTACACTACTAAAAGAATAATCCACTTTAACACAATATTTCTCCCTAAAGGGATGGTCTTTTCTAGTCATGTGATATGTTTCACAGAGTGATATTAACATTCATGATGTAGTGATTTTATATTGATTCAAGATATATTTTGCTCTGGTACTAAAAAGATTAACAGTATCTTTTGTATCCTGCTGTTAAAAAATACCTCAAAATCATGGAAATCTGAAAACCTCACAAACCCATGACTATCTGCATGTTGTTTGTTAATGATGAAGTATTAGTAAAATTCAGAGTACAAAATTTAGAGGGGAAAAAATACATGGTACGTTAAGAAAACGTGTCTTTGTGTTTATGGCAGGGTTTCCACAACTGCAGAACTAGTTGTTAATGATTGGATGGAAGTGGGTGGTAATTTGGAATTACACATCAGAATTTTGCTTTAACAAATGGTTCAGTTATTTTACATATCTGTAAGACTTGCTGGAGAGTTAATTTTTCATTCAAAGTTGCATGGAATGCAAGTTACACTGGTATCACAGAAGTACTAGAAACATTTTTTCTGTAATCTGATACTATGCAGTGTGATATTTGTCTCCCATGGTAGACAATTACAATATAACTGAATGTTTACCTTCAATTAATTAAATTGATTTTATGGATAAATTTAAGCAAAAACATGGACCTGTTTTGAGGCATTAATAATATCCTTTAGTACTGATTGAACTCCACCACTGACAATTCTGATTACCTTAAAAAAATTTTAAAAATCAGGTTGGCTTTTTTCCCCTGTAAATCCTGATGAGGTTATACACACTTTTCAGTATTGCTGCTTATCCACAGAAGCGTGATCTGGCAGCCAGTATGTTGCATTCTGGAGTCTTGCATCCTGGCCTTCTTACCCTGTTCGATCCTATTCCAAGTCTCCAGCAGAAAAAACCGCCTGGATTGAATTATACAGTGATATAGTCCATTTGAACTTCTTGAATTACATTTGTACTCTCCTAGTAAAATGATTGCATTCTTCATCTGACTGAGCTCTATCTTGTATGCAACAGAAATTGGTGATTCTCTGGTATTTTTAGGATTTTTCAGGCTGCTCTGTTTTAAGAGAAAAATTTGTTGCTGTCAACAGATTACTTTGGTCCAGAACATCCAGGCAGGGCTGTATTCCCAGAATATTTGTTAGTTACAATGATACACAAGTGATTTAGAAATTAAAAGGCAATGTTCTGGAAAGAAAATGAGGACCTGTCAGTGGGAAATAGCCCCACATCTTGTAATTAAAATGAGTGCCTCATTTTATGGATCACATAAACTCTATTGTAGCAGGAGACAAGGCTTGGAATAAGTGAACTGCTGCCATGTTTCAGAAACATTACCCACTGTGAAATATTACATGTTCTATGTATTAGAAAGCAAAAAGGTAAAATTAATGCAAACTTAACTTTGTACCATTCTTCAATACAGTGAAACCAGTGCCGATAACTTAGAATCAGACTCTTGCAGGCATTAACAGTTCAAATAAATCATCGTCAAAACAACTTTTTAGAAAATGTTAACAACTGAGTGGAAAGTGTGGTCACTGCTCAACCAGACTGCCAGCCATGTTAACAGCCTTAGTTTGCATAGTTCTTGATATAGGACATCCTGGGAGACTGTTGTTTTGTGGGATTTTTTTGTGTGTGTGTGTGAGTACTAAGTTTATTTGTGTGTCTAATATTATCTTCTTTTTTCATTGACACTGATGATTTGTTCATGTCTTGTGTGCACTTTACCAACCCAAGATAAGTACTTGAAGAGGTAGTGAGTGCTCAGTATATCCAGCAAATGGTCTTTATTCATGTTTTAAAACTTCTAATTATTTTTTAAAGTATGTGTCTCTTGAATTTGAATACCTTGAGATGGTTGTAAGGGAAGCCTGTCAGATTTTGGGATTTTTTCATTGATTTTGAGAATATTATGCTGAGATTAATGCAACTAGGAGTGAACATAGCTTTGATATTCTGTATGTGTCATAGTTGGGCTGTGTCTGTTGTGTGGTACAATACTATATGAAAATAAGGTTGTTCTCACTCATTTAGAAAGTGGGGAAATCTCCATTTTAAATAAATCACAAACACTTTGGAAGGGCATTAGAAGATGAGGGAGCAAATAAAAATAGTGAATGTGGGCCAGTGAATATTGAACTCAATACAGGAGATCTAGTCTCATCACAGCTCTTGGTAGATACTACATGATCCCTTTATTGGATCTGGCTGAGATGTAGGGCACAGCAGCCCTCACGGTGCTATGCTTTGCATTGGTAGCTGGAAAGGTGTTGATAACACACTATTGTTTTGGGTACAGTGCACAGCAGCAGCACTGTAACATTCCTCCTCTAGTCAAGGGGAAGATCCCGGGAGAAGACACAAACAGGCCAGCTGACCCAAACCAGCCAAAGGGATAATCCATACCCTATGACGTAGTTTAGATATAACAGGTGAGGAGAGGATCAGGAAAGGAGTGCATTCGTTGTTTACAATGTTTGCTTGCTAAGCAACTGCTACGTGTGCTGAAGTCCTGCTTCCTGGGATGTGGCCGGACACCACTCGCCAGTGAGGAGTAGAGAATAAACCTTGTTATTTTCCTCTTTGCTTGTGTGTGTGAAAACTTTTGCTTTAGTAGATTGCCTTATCTCAACCTGCAAGTCATTTTCCATCTTATTTCTTCTCCCTTGCCTGGATGGGAAGGGGAGTGATAGAGCGGCTTGATGGGTACCTGGCATACAGCCAAGGTCAACCCACTACAATCCCCGGAGAACTAAGTGCTTGCATAGGATATGCAGAGACATGACATAATGAACTGCATTAAAGTTGACTCATGTAGTACTGTAGATACCTAGCCACAGTGTCAACATGAAATCATTGCAAAAGCAAACAAATGTATTCTAAGGATAGGAATAAAACTGACTGTAAGCCCTGCTAAAAACCTCTTTAGGCTATTTGTCTTCGTTACTGGTAGAATAAGTCTTTTCCAAAGAATGAATGGTGTTACTTTGAGGAGCTTGCAGAAAGTATCTGACCATTATTATTCTGGGCAAGCCACAGTTATGCTGTCTTTGGCATTAATGGAGGGTACCAGTAAAAGGTACTAAGAGGTAGGAGAGAGACAATCTAACATAGCGTTAGTTTCAAGAATATACTTCCAGCTTGTCACAAGAGGTAGCAGCAGAGACCCTTTCTCTGTAACCCCCATACCAAGTCAAGCCTAATCAAACTATATGTTGAAGAATTGAATAAAGGTTAAAGAGAAGCTAACTGATCAAATTCTCTACAGAGTAAGGATCTGTTTGCATCAGATTAACCATTGGACCACTCTGAGAAAATTAAATTTCTCAATTCATCTTATGAAGTGGCAGCATGTGCTGTTGCTGAAGAATTCCACACCTCAGGTAATGGACACACATCAGTTCACTGCTGAAGACACAGATTGTTTTCTTGCATTCAGAATGCTACATTATGTCCAATAAAAGACCTATAAAAATTGTCTGATATTAAAAAAGTAGAATACTTTTATGGTATGGATGCTTACATCAGAGTATTTATTAGTCTGCCAGATGTTGTGATAGATAACAATTTTACTCTTCTTTCATTAAAATAGAGTGAAAACCCTTAATACAGTGCAATCAAGTGGGTGTTTTCAAGTTTGGACCAGTCTGGGAGCTTCTGAGACTTCTTTCAGAAATTAAAAGAAATTCACAGTCTTGTTGTATGTACTTGTAGCTGCAAGGACTGATGGCAGAGAATTGTGTCGTAAGTTTTTCTCTTCTCAAAGAGCTGAAATCCAGTCAGCTTGTACTCTGTAAATTCTTATTTATTGCAGTATCCTCTTTGAGTAGAAGGTATAAAATAGGAATTCAGAGGCAATGGGGACCTACTATACTGGGTGTAACAATTCTGCAACACATACAATGTGCCTTTACTAAGGGGTAATATTGCATTGTTTGTTTGGGATATATTTTTAGTTCTTTGCCTGTATTAATTGCTTATAATTATTAAGCTTTAAATATCTAATGTAGAAATGTTTTTATTGTAAATGCAAGAATGTTGTCCTTAATCTGTTTTTCTGCCAAATTACAAAGGTAGACATAGACAACTTTAATAGATTTATGACTTAATGTGGCTGTCGCTGAAGTGTCTGAAATGTATTTATTCAGCATATATATATTTGGAACTGAAATTATATAGAAAAATACTTGTTTCTATTGTGATAAGAAAATATTGAGAAGAACCCTTGATTCTTGCTTCTAAGCAATTTAATGAAGACTAAAATTTGATTCTTCATATAAACTTTCTAAAGCTTGTCAGAGAGCACATTTTCATATTGTTTTGGAATGCTTTTCTTAAGACTTGGAATAATTGCTATCGTTTTAGTAATGCTGAGTGACCTTGTCTTTTTTTCCAAACACAGTGATGCAAAAATAATCCAAATAAAGATACTTTATTAGAGAATTAAACCTGAAAGTCATGGTTTTGCATTTTGTGCTTCACTACAATCTGGGAAAAATGTTGCTGAAAGTTGCAATATTTTTCACCAATAAGACTAACTGATGTCATAGATAAGGAGCTTAAAATAACAGTGTTTTCACTAAGCATGTGCAGAATTCTCTGTCTTTTGCTCAAGGTGTTTGAATCCTCAATGAATTCTTGTTATGAGAAGTGCAATAGAGACACTGGAGTTTTGAAATAGTAATTATTGTGCTTAAAGTTCTGTGTCAGTGCTTAAAACTGAAGAGGATTGCTGTTTCAAAAATTAGCAGAAAATGCATACCATTGTAAAAAGTGGTGGATTTGTTTTTTAAGGAATATTATATCGGGATTGCTTTAAGTTTGTAAAGGCCGTAGAAGAATTTACAATCATGAGTATGATTTCTTTTTATTAGTTTTATCCAGTGCTGTTTTCTCATCATTTGAACATAACAATTTCTAGGATCAGTGATATTTAGGCAAAAAAAGATAAGGAACTGAGCCATATTAACTTAATTTGATGAAAGAAAATTCTAGTCTTGCATTTTTGAGATTCCTAACAGTTTTAAAGAATTTCCAAACCTTGCTGACTTTTGGAGAAGTAACAAAAATTTTGTTGAAGATTAAAGGAGGGTTCATGAGCTTTCTGTTCCAAGTGCAAGAAGAAAGAGGCCTTTCTTTGAGACTTGTGTTTCTAATAGACTGTTTTCCCCCAGCATAATCTTTTAGAAGTTCTGTGTTTTGCTTTTGTGTAAGGAGGAGTGATGACAAGATCAGAAGAGCTGATTATTGGCAGTACAGATGATAAGAATATTTCTGGGAAAGTTTATCTAAAATATGTTGTCATTGGGAAAAAATTGAAGTTTCCAGTATTTATTAGAGATCTTGTATGAGGTTTCATATATGGTACTTCTGAGTCCATGCCAAGATTATCTACTCATAGGTGTAATAACAACATAGTGACGTAATAGTTTGAAAATGTGTGTGTGAAATTCTGAAGAAATTGTTACCGTGATACAATTTGCAAACAAATGTGACAAATAGCAGAACAAGTGACATTGTTTCATGCAGAAAAGAGTACTTGCATGCTTACAGAATAGGGTGGTTTCCTAGTGACAGCAATGGATCAATGTAACATAAATCTTTCCTATAGCTCTATTGTGTGTATGTGGGTGAAGAATAATGTTATTAATGGTGAGGTTGTACTATTAGTATCACAGTAGACCACAGCCGCCTTACTCCATTGCATTATGCAAATATAATTAAAGGTTTAGGTTTCTCCTGTGTCTTTCAGAAGCAAGAAAGATGAAATTGTCAAATCCTTTAGAGGACAGTATCCTTAGCTTTGTATATAATGTTTTATGATTATTATATGTATTAACATGTACTCCTGGAATGTTTTCAGGTGAAAATTGTCCAACTTTCCTGCCAGCTGAATTTTGTTTGTACATAGTAGTAGTATCAAATGAAATATAGTAAATCATAAAAAAAAGTAAATTTTCTTCTATGGTTCTGAGTCTTGTCCTGTTGCATAAAAGGACTACAAAACGAAAACTCTGTATCATGTCTTGTCATGCCTGCAGTTTTCTGTGCTCAAAAAGGACTGTTTGCTTCCAGAATTACTAACAAAAATCAAGTTACTTATGTACCCCAGTATTTGCTAGCATGTATTCTGAAATACTTCATTAAATAACATTGCTTTGACAATACTCAAATAGAAATAAATGAGACTAGACAGTATGACATTTTCCTAGAGAAGCTTCCCTTAGTGGAAATCTGTTAATGAGCTGAATGATTCAAACTGTGGTGTATACCTCAGGTAACCAGAGCAAACTGTAAAGTCTGTTCAGAGTTTGTTTTGTACATGCTGTACTGGATCTATGTTTTTTTGGTCTTCGTTGTAGAGTGGTAGATTACCATTAGCATCTAGAAGTTGGGCCATATGAAGGCTGTGTGGTTGAAAGCTAATGCAGAGCACAGAAAAAAAGGCCTTGTGTTTACCTTCAAGAACTTAGTGTATCAAGGCCGACTTTTGGCTCATATGGTTTGTTAAAGATATTTTTTAAGAACAAGAAATCCAGGAGTGAAATTCTGCCTGTCCGAGGTCAGAATATGATGCAAGTGAACTGAGTTGCATTATCTAAATCATGAATCTTTTCGTAACAGGAAAATATAAACTAGTACTCCTTTGACCTTTTCCTTGATTCAGTAAGTGGTTTGTCTTCAGCAAAACATTGATCCGACATATAATAATACAGACCAGTACCTGCCTTCATGACACCAATACTTTTTTCCAACTTTTTTTCATTCTGAAGAACTCACACGTGATTGTATATGTTGTTTTTTAAATCTGATCACAGTGTTTGACTACTAATGCTAGATAAATATAATTGCTCTTGATTGCAAAATAGTTACAATCACCAACACTTATAATATATAGAAGTCTAGCATGGGAGCAGAAACATGTATGGTTACTTAACTGTTTTGTAGTTGTTTACTGTCATCTTGTCATTATGATGTGATGTCTTTTATTCAATCTGGAGTTGACTGTTCGTGTTAAATTTGATTATCAAATTAAGTAATCAGTCTTTGTTAAAGTAATTTTGTAAATAAGATTTCCTGAAAGAAGTGTCTGCAGGCAAGTTTGCTCTGCAATTATTTGAATAGTTAAGAGTTGGAAGTCCCAAAGGTGAAGCAGACATTTATTTGAGACCAAATCTCTGCTAAAATACAATTTAAAAAAAAAATTACAAAAAAATTTTTTTTCAGCTGCAGACTTTTGCTTCAGTGTCAAAGACTGTAGCTTCTGTGGATGGAATGCAGGCATTCCATACCAGTTACTCAGTTAACTGGTATAAAGAAAACAAAAACTCACAGTTCTGTAGAAAACTCCTTGGGTAGTCTTCACAATACCACAATTGTGAAGTCTATTGATTTTTATTTTAGTATTCTATGGTTTTTGATAGGTATATCTTAGTATTCTATGTTTTTAATAGGTATAGCTAACTATATGAAATGTTACTAAATGCACTGGTTTTAGTATGACATTTTTTTAATCGGGAAAAAATGAATCAGTCAATCTACATTAAATAATTTAGAAAAAAATCTTGTGAAATAGTATGGTATCAAGTAATGTAGCAACTTCCTTGTATTCTATGAAAATAGTTAATATGTCAGATAGTATAAAAATAATTAATTAATGATTTATAATTACTAAGACTAATTGTTCACTTTATAAATGCAGGTAAATGGAGACCCAGTATATCAGGAAAAACTGCATTTATGTGTATGGCTATAGTGGAAGATTCTTTACAGAGAGGGTAATCAGGCATTGGAATGGGCTGCCCAGAGAGAGGGTGGATTTTCTGTCCCTGGGGTATTTAAGAAGAGAGTGGATGTGGCACTGAGTGCCATAGTCTAGTAACTGTGGTGGTGGTGGATCAAGGGTTGGACTTGATGATCTCAGAGGTCCTTTCCAACCCATCTGATTCTATGATTTTCCTGGTTTTCTGTTTCTCATTGTAAAAATATAATTCTAGCCTTTTGAATTGCAGGTATTTCAGTATACTTTTGTTTGATATTAGACTTTGAAAGTGGTATTTCTGTCTCTTTTGCTCTCTTTCCTTTTTCCTTTGCTGTGCAGTGTGTGTATGTGCTTATGTGCAAAGAAACATACCCCTGCACCACCTCCCTCAGTCTTTGGGCTTCCAGGTAGCAGGAGGACCATATACCAGTTAGATGTGTTTATTATGAGATTGCAATCAGATACTGAAGGCTGTGACTGAGAGCTGAGGAATACCTCCCTATACTGAATTAATAGATTTTGTGTGTGTGTGCATGAGTGTTTCAGTAATTGAATTTGCAAAACTCTTGAATTTAGGCCATCAGTTTTGATTCAAGGTGGTAGTGTGCCTACGTCCTACGCAGGGCATTCATAAAAAGGTACCCAATTAGTTTTTAAAGTGGATTAGTTACATAATATTATTGCCTTATGTAGATACTAGCATTAAAAAATAATTTACTTCTCAAATGAGTTAAAATAAGCCCACTGAAGGCTACTGAAGTTCATAATGAGAACACACACTGGAATTTTATGTGAATCCACATTAAATTAATTTGCACTGTTTTTGAAACTACTTCTTCCTAAGGAATGAATAAATGTGCTTTGAGGTCCTTATGTAGAAGACAGGAAAGTCTCAGATAATGTGTAGTGATCTGCAAGACTATCTGATTCATAGCTAGTCTGCAGAATCTTACCAAACAGTGGGTTTTCAGTCTGACATAAGAGTTATTGTATCCTTATGTCTCAGGGATGTTCCCATACTCTCTTTGATTACTTGCAGCTGCATCTGACAGGCATATCAAAGCTTAGAAAAAATCACATACTCTTTTATCCATATAATCAGTGATCTTAGAATGTTTCACAAATTATAAGGCAAGCTCATATTTAAGAATTTTCCACTCAAATAGTTGCAGAAGCCTAAAAATCCTGTTACTAAGGTATATGTTGTCAGTAACACACCTGCAAATATGTTGTGTTTTAATTTGAATTTACTCATGCAAGCTTTAAGGAGGATAGTAATTGGAAAGACAATTTCATTTAGATATGATATATTTTATATCTTAGTCCTACAAATGAACTCTGTTGTGGCAAATCTGTGAAGCAAATGTTAAAAATTAAATCTAGTTTAACCATTCTTCAGCTATTTATACTTCAGTTTCTTGCAAAGATCTTTTCTAAACAGTAAATTTTTAGGGATATTTTACATTTTTCTGAATGGCAGCGTTTAAATTTTCTTGCAATACACATAAACAGGCATATATAGGCACAGGTCTACCACTTTCCTTTCTTTGTTATTATTTTAGCTGTTGTATGCAATATTTCATTCAAGAGAGACATTATTAAGGTGGTGAATAGTTCTGTGCAGTGATATGCTTAGCAGTAACCTTTACTCATAATGTGATATTGTCTGTATGTCTTATTTTGTTCAGCTTTCTCTGGCACTGATGAAGCCTAAGGCTGCTGTTTCTCTGAGTTGCTGATAATTTTTTATCTGATTAACTGACACATTTAGTTGAAATCAGACACAGCCCTTAGGCTGGGCATGGATTTAATTTAAAAAGTATCAAAGGTTTGCACTGTGTGCTGTTTAATCATCATGTTTATCAGGCAAAGAAAAATTACTCGAAGGACCATAGGGAGAGGGTTATCTTAAGGAGCAGTAACTTGGGAAATTGATAATAACTCTGAGGTAATTTACAGCTAACTTTTATGTTCATTAATATAACATTTCTCACTAATAGTTACAGTGCATGTAATACACTAATTAAACTGAAAACGTTATCACTAATTTTCTTTTTTGCTGAACTCTGAGAGAGTCAAGTAAAGACATTAAAATGTGAAATTAAAGAAAATCTCTGTACTAATACTACTGCAATAAATTTTTTACTTACTAGTAGAATACTTCTATCAGTATTGTATGCTACAATGCATATGTAGGCATTTCGTCAAAATGGGCACTATCCTTAACTGAATTTCAGTCACTGAAATAAAAAAAAAATCAAAATTGAAACAAGAGTGTGCTGGTATAAGTTGATTTTACATTTCTGTTTATATTTTACTTTAACTGTGAAGCAGTATGTTAGAATTGTACTCTGGTATAACAAAGCCACCTTAACAACTGCATAACATCACTGATGTTCTGGAGCTTTTGCAAAAATAATAAATTTTTTATAGTACTTTCTGACAGGAAATACAGCTAAAAGTAATTTATAATATACATAGAGCATCAATTTTGAATTTTGCTATTCATTAAACTGTTTAAAATAATAAATAACTTTAAAATTAGGATGCTTTAAACATAAATTGTACCCTTTAGTACAGTTACAGTTGCAAAGATCAATTTGGTATTCTAACACAATTGTTCATGAAGATTATTTTTCTTGTCCTGTGAACAGGAATAAATAAATGGTTATAACAAGATGTACAATAATGGCATAATTTCACTTACAGTTAGAACATAGCTAATAATTATCTTAGGTACATTAAAAAAAAAAGCTACTAAAACCTTTGTGTTCTTTAGTTGCTTTTTAAAAAAATATTTTTATACCTGCCTTTTGAAATGAGTTGTTTTAGTAGTTCTGAAGGGAAAAAATAAGTTCTAAGATGTCATATGAAAAATAAAAAGTTTGTTAGCATCTGTATACATCTGTGTTTAGCATCTTTTTTGTGTGTGTATATTTCATACTTCGTGTTGTAATACTTTGTGACAGAATATACTGTACTGTAAAAGTGCCCTCTGTATTATCCAAATATTTCAGAGAAACAATTTATTTTTATTTTAGACAAGCCTATTACACTAACAACATACTAGTCAAGTTTTACAGAGTTTAAATAATCTCATAAATCTACAGTGTGATGTTTTTTATAATAGTAACAATTTAAAAACCCCAAACACCCAAAGAACCCAAGAAAAAAACACACTCTTCTTTATTAACTTTCCTCAGACGTTTTTCTTTCCTCTGTTACTTTTTATATGATAGAGCATATAGCATCTTCCCTTCTGAATTTTCCCAAATTCACTTCCTTTGCTTTTGAGCTCAGTGCGGATCCCTGATATTTAACCTAGAGATGCCGGCTTGCTTTACCTGTGCAGTTTTGTGAACATGCTTTTTATGGGACCAAACCTGATCAGATTCCACATTAAAAGGTGAAGGCACTATTAATTCTGGGGTGGATTCCCTCCTAACCATGATCAACTCTAAGTCAAACAAAAATGCTGTTTGCAAGATGTCCAATAACTCTTTCAATACCAAAGAGTAAATCCAGCAAGGAACAAGTTTTTAGTTAGTACCCTTTGCGTGCTTCAAGTGCTGAGGTGAATACACTGTCTGGCAAGGCTTTATGTAAACTTTGTCCAGTTGAGGAGTTTATGAAGGTGGTTAGACTGTAGTTTTTTCTGTTCCACCTCATAGTCCATCCTTCTTCCTTTCAAATCTTCTTGTTTCTTGAATTTGTGACACACCAGCCTTGATTTGTTGAGCTGGACAAAATAGGGGGATTGAATTTATTACATTTCCTGGTATGTAAGTATATTAACTAGTTCTCCCATTTCAAAGCATATATTAAGTATATCGATGTTTCTCCTTGTGGAATCTGCTGTCTGGAAATTTATTTTTGCCCTTTACCGTCAGAAGAACTAAATGAAAAGTGATGGTGGTGAATGACTTGCTGTGAGGATGCTTTAAATACAAATGCTGACCACAAGTACAAAATGATACTATCTACTGCCATTTCAAAAGATGATTAAAACCTATGTATGATGAAATGAAATAAAGTAGAATAAATGCTGACAATCTTGTATGTTATTATTTAAATCAGATTTAATGTAGGTTTTAAGCAAGCAGCCAATGACAGTCAGTTTGTCAGAACTTGAAAAACACAATGAATAAAAAATATTTTTATGGCTCTGTGAACTTGTTATTCTGGTGTTAGGATAAAAAGAGTAATCTCACAACCTCTTGCCTGCGTACTGTGACAAATGCCAGCAGTTTAATTAGTTGTCATGATTGTATGTTGCTGATAATTTTTGTAGGTGGGATAGGTAATACCTCACTTATAGTGAAAAGCTGGAAGGAATTTTCAGGATGTCAGGAAAACTTTAGGATAATCTGTTAAATCCAATCTTTTTCAGTTACTTTTGTTATTTCTTCAGTAAAATGGTACTTGATTTGAGTAGCTTACTGTGTTACACCATTAGTAGGTCAGCTGAACTGCTTTCTTCTGTGCAAGATTTGCATTCCAGCCTATTCAGTTCCATGTACTGGAAAAAGAAAAAAATATTACTGGCTGGTTCTGCTAGTGGAGATACTGAATCTCTATAGCTTAAATCATCATATACTGCTGTCATTAATAGTCCATGTCTTTTTTCAGGACAAAGAAGGAGTGGAGGGTGTATCAGTGGGAGCCATTCTTTCTGACTACCAGAGAGTTCGAGTTGAAGATGTGTAAGAAAATATTAATCTTTTTTACTATACATATTTGGGAAAGAACTTGTCTGTTTTCTAACTCAAATTTGGAGCAGAGATAGTTGCCTTATTTCTCATGTTCTATAACACCCAATGCACTCAGGTTTCTTTTTGTCTTTTTCTTACCCTAAACCCATGTGTTCATTAGTAAAAATCTAGAGACTATACCATTTTTTGGATTGCTTTTCAGGTCTCTCTGGATCTGCTGAAAATACTCTTTTTCGATATGAAAATAGTTGAGTAGGTTCAGGTCCTTGATTTCAACAGAAAGCTTACTCAGTTTGAATGACTTCG
The DNA here is from genome assembly GCF_003031625.1 of Empidonax traillii. Taxonomy (NCBI): domain Eukaryota; kingdom Metazoa; phylum Chordata; class Aves; order Passeriformes; family Tyrannidae; genus Empidonax; species Empidonax traillii. The sequence continues at coordinate 431,068 of NW_020955246.1, read as the reverse complement.
GTGTTGTGATCAAGTACCTCTATTTTTCACAATATAGATTCCTGTTATCAGGAATTAAATGCGAGAGAATCCTTATGTGCATATCTTCCCTTAATTCCTTAAAATCTGTAATCTGTTATCATCAATCAGGAACTTCCATTTGTCATTTCTACTGTGCACACTCTAAGGTCTAGATAGATTGTAATTCTTTTAGGAGTCTTAATTAAAAAAGGGAATTATATAATGGAAATTTTGTCTGTTATATAGGCTAATTCCTTTTTTTTTTGGTATTAGACCTAATTTTTATACTGAAATATAGCAACAGTAAAGTATTGCAATATAAATTATAGAAGAAAAATTATTTAAAGTTAGGAACCGAAAAATTTTCATTCATTTTACATGAATCATGCTGCATAAAAGCGTAACACTTGGCTTTATCCAATTTTTTGTTTGTTTTTAAGGTGCAGAAGGCTTAATCTTCAACCTTTAGCTTACCTTTGGCGTTGGAACCAGGAAATGTTGCTTAAAGAAATTATATTTTCTAACATTCAAGCCATAATCATAAAAGTGGCAGCTTTTGGTATGTATTCAGATTCTGAGCAATATTGTCTATTAAAACTTCCATGGAGAAATGCATAACATAACAGAGAAAAACAGAATTCTTTTCTATATTTTAGGATATGAAGTGTTAATATGAAGAAAAGTGAAAACAAAATTACATAACTCAATAGCAGTCATGTCTGAATAATTAATTTACCAGGATGCAAAATGTTCTTAAGGGAGACATGGAAAAGCTGAAAAGTAATTTTTCCTAACATATTTCCTCTTGTAATTTTTTGTTCTAGTTTGGTTTTGATTTGCAGTATAAAACATGCATAATTCAGTGGTTCACAGTATTGTCATTTATAGATGATGCAGACTGGTGACTAGACAATATTATAAAGCAAACTCAAAACTTTTAATAGAAACACAACAAGTTAATATCAAACAAGATGTAATTATGAGGCCAAAATATTTTGCATAACAACAGTCTTTGAGTTGGTAAAGCATAATAGCAAAGAGAAATAGTTCATCAGTAATTCCAAAATATGGTATTTACAGTAGTGTTGTTTATCATATCAGAAAATCAAAGTCTTTTTATTGTCAGATATGTAAAATGAGGTTTGTATAATGAAGCAAATCAACACAGAAGATAACATGTTTGTTTATCGCTTGAATGCAAAGATAAGGTCAGATAAAGTTTTATAGGAAGTGTTATGGAATGATGTGCTCTAAAAGCCAAAGGAGCAAATGAGAAATATGTTAATGATACAATGTATTAATTTCAAACCTTTATGTAGTTTTCTATTTAAGAGTATCAAATGAGTTTTTAGACCTTAAGTGTGACCAGAGGACCTTTTCTTTCTGGGTTGACTATAGGTTTGTGGTCCACCCTACCAAAGAATGTATCATACAAGCAGTATCAGTGGTTAAAGATGTATGTTTGAAAAGTAGTGTTGTATAATCTTGCATTAGAAGTTTCTCTGGGCAGCTTTCCCATCAAATACCTCATGTCTGTCTCCCTCAAAGAATGCTTTATAATGAAATAGTTTCTCCTTAATTATCAACTAAGAATTGAATTATAATCCCTTTAAGACTGGATGAATTCCGTTACTTTTTAAAAAATAATTACTTTATTTATTTTATTTATTCCTCTTTAGCTGGTATAGTTTCTAACTAATTTTGACATTGTCACTATGATGATCTTGGTGTGTTGTCCTCTAGGATCTGCTAGGGCTGGTAGAAGGATTAAAATGATTAGAAATACCACAGTCCCTCACTCACTTATAGGTAAAAAGCAGTGTAATTTAATAGCTTTCTCCTGAATTTTGGAAGGTCAGTTACAAATACATAGGAATTGCATGCAATGTTTTCTACTCTTTATTCTACTACTCAATTTAAAATTAACACTGAGGAAAAAAAACAAAACAAAACATTTTTAAAATAATATTTTTCAGGCCATGTAAACGACATTTATATATTTCTGTTATATTTCCATAAAATATAATACTTTCATTGCTTATACTAACATGAAGAAAAAAAATAAAGCATATGTGTCATATGTTTTCACATCAGAATTATTTTTTATAGAAAGTATATGATTTAAATAATAGATAAAATTATTTCCAAAGTAGACATCATTGATGACCTGTCTTATGCCTGACGCAAGATAAGCTTGTCTTTTGTATTCTACAGTCTTAAAAAAACTTAGAATTAGCTAGTTAGCGCACAAAGAATGCTTTTGTGGGCTATTCATTGTAAGAGAGAATACCATAAATACTTGTAGATAGCAATTAGATAGAAAATCACTCTGAGTTATTTTTCCTTTTTATTTTTCTGGCTACAGGTAAAAGAAAGATCTTATCAGAGTCAATTTCTCACCTGCCTCAGGCAGACATAATTAGATGTAAGCAAATTTAATGGAGCTTTTGTGCTCTGGGGCCATTCTGTAATGCTTTAATAATTGCATGCCTTATTAAAGTGGATTTAAGGTATGAAGGCTGTTTAACATATCAAGTGGCAAAGAAGATAAGATACAGTTTAACTTTTTGCCTCTTAGATTAATAATCAAAGCTAAACTGCAATGAAAATATTTAAAATAACATATTTAAGAGTCTGAAATGTAATGCATTAGGTGATACATTGTACAGATCTTAATGCAAGAAGCAAATCTGTAACCTGAGCTTGACATTCCTCAGCGCTGGCCTACTTGTACACCCGCCTTGTCCTGTTTTCTATTAAGTCAGGGCCAGTATTGACAGGGTAAAAGCCTGTCGTTTTATGCAGAAAACACATAATTATGCAAGTAAATGAGCATTAGTTTAGTACATTTCCCTAAATCCACCATTACAAATTAATACCATAAACTTTGCCAGTAGCAAGAGTTTTCTATTTCAGAGTAGTGTGCTTTTCCAGACGGAATGCCAATTGCTCTCACTTACATGCAAAAGAAGTATTGTTAGCAACCTTTTTCACATGCCTTCTGTTGATCTGTAAGTAGATCAGCTTTCTTTCTGATGAGAGAAAAACATTCCATGATCTAGCAGCAAACCTGAGCGCTCTCTCTCTATATTATATATATATAAAAGCTACTTATGCATATTTATCTTCACTGCCATTTTCTTGTTGCTAAAGATGCCTGTATGATACAAGATACTTTTATCTCTGAAATATACTCTTCTTCAGTGTAAATCCCAGAACGTCAGAATGAGGTTACTTGGATCAAATTGAAGCTGTTATTGATTGTTTTTAACGTGTGTGTGCTTGAAATTCCAGTAATATCCATTGCTCATGTGAGACAGTGTAATATAGCACTGTGTAATAGAACAGAGACAGTGTAATATAACACGATAAGAAGAGGCGTTTTGTATCTCCTTCCTCCCTGGATGCATTTTACGGATTAAATTAAATTTCAGAGTATGTATATAACTCTAAATCTTGGTAACTTTATGTACCGGTCTTACCTGTGCCACATTCTAAAGCAAATTGCTTCCACTACAGTACAGAGTGTAGTACACATGTGGAAGTGAGGAAAGTAGGAGGGTTACATTTAGAATGAATCTTTGAGTTCCTCACAGAATGATCCTCAGTAAAACTTGAGCTTCAAGTTTTTTTTAGTTTTACTTTACTTATATAGTTAACTATATCTAAATCTTGTTAAGTATTAACACTAAAATTTTAGTGCTGCTATAGATTTTAAGAAGTGACAAACTTCAGTTCTCATATATGTGAGAATATACTTGAAATTGATTTTATGTCATTCAGTTAAACACAGTTTGTCCTCAGTGATTCTAGTTTTTCTTGAAGTTTTAAGACTAGCATTTACATTCAGCAGGTTTTATGAGTGCACACTGACAGCTCGAGAACGTGGGGGGGAATTTCTTTTTCAATGTTTTAGAAAAAATGAGAATATAAGCTGAAATTCCTGTCTTTTATGGGATTAATAGTGTCCTCAGCCTGCATAGGAAGTGAAGCTCTTTTATGGCATGGCTACATCCTTTATCTTGCAGGTCCAGCTGATATGAGTACTTATAGACATTTTACATGCTCAGCCATGGGTAGAGTTGAAATCACAGGGTCTGTGGAAGCCTAAATTTTGAGGCGGGGGGGCCCTAGTTACTTAGCCAGGCTGTTTTCCTCTGACGATGGAGTAGTGAGTGGAGTCCTTAGGAAGCCATTGCCGTCTCCTGTCTGGCAGGAAATCCTAAATTCCTTCTCTAAAATGATCTGTCTGAGGTATGTATATTCAACTTCAGTCTCCCTTGGTGTGAGAAGATCCTGGCACTTGCCTCACATGGTCAAGAAAATTCGTATACTACTGCTCTTCATGGAGTCCTCTAGAAATCTGATAGTTTAGGTATGCATATGTTTTTGTATATGAGTTTTTACCTGAAAAAGAACGATACTTCTCAGTATAATGAACCTATTATTTGAGCCTAACAACTTAGGTGTATGTGTTATTGTTTGTTATTTGCGTGCCACTAGTGTACAGAAGGGAAATCTTGACTGACTGAAATTGATAGCCATACTCTCATTAATTTTCGGAGAGGTAAGATTTACATATAAAGTAGTACATTAAAAAAGAACTAGCACCACACAGTTCCAGGTTAAACTCCTGAGGGTGTAATTTAGTGTTACAGATAAACTGAGCTAATAGTAAGTTGCTGTCAAAAGGTCAATCTTTGCTTCCCACTGCTAGCTGATTCTTCCAAACCACAAGTCTCTGCTTGTTTCTGCCCTCTAAAAGCTCTAGTGATTGTTTGGCTGCATCTGGTCTGCCTTTTATGAGTACAGGGAACTTCCTCTGTAGAAACCACTGCTGCATGGAGGAAAAAACCCTTCTCTTTCAATAGAAAGCTTATTACTGAATTGGGTTGTCTGTAATGTCAGATCATATCCTGAAGTAAATTTGATGATTATGAGTTTGGTCTGAATACATCATCTGTGCAATGCAGAAGAGCAGTGTTCTTTGAAAATATGGCTGTAGTTATTAGTACTGAGCCAATTTAAAATCATTATTGAGAAAATTGAAGGTACTTATTATATCATCACAGGTGAAGATACTTGTTTTTTCTAAATAAATTTTTAAAAATTCTCAGACAATTTACAAACATAACAGAAGGAACTGAGTAACATTTTGTTAGGAAGTCAGTGTGAGATACCATTTATTTTTTTACACATTGTATAGTAAGGATTATTTATTTATTACTAAGTAAACAAAACATTGGCATTATTCTTAGCTAACTCAGCTTATTTAGAGATGATTGTTCCATTGCTTTTTAATTTGGCAGTTACCAGACACTGAAACTGTAATAGAATCTATGACGGTCTTCACAATGTATGCTCTTGATAACATTTGTTTTTATTAATATGAAAAAGATTTAGAATCATAGAATCATTATGGTTGGAAAAGAACTCCAAGATCATCAAGTCCAAACTTCAACAAAACAGCACCATGCTCACTAAACTATATCGCAAAGTGCCACATTTACTTGTTTTTTAAACACTTCATTCTTTGGACACTTATTCTGTTTATCATAATTTGAAGTAAAACATAAAATGATAATATTTTTCCAAGTCAAATTTAAATGCTTGCCTGTTCTCTTAAGGGTAATTCTAAGAAGTAGCCTTAAACTTTTATTAGGAAAATTATCCCTGAGCAATGTTAAAGGATTGTCTTTAACATATGATCACTTTTAGTTAATTTTAGTTTTAATTTTTTTCAGATTATAAATTTGGTAGACTACCTATGACATACTTCAGGAAAGATACTCTTATTAGTCTTTTACCCCTTCTAAATCTTATTTCCTAGCTAGCATATGGTATTGTCACTGAATTTTCAAACAAAGCTTCTAAATCCTAGCTGCCCTTTAGACTTTAAGTGTATTTGACACTTTTGCCCTAGGCTTGTTCCCTAATGTGTTTGTCTACTGCCTCATTTATCTGCATCGTTCATGTTATTTACAGTAAAAGGTACCACACCTGTTTGTTCAACAGACATTGTATGAAAAGACTTGGGAACAATATGAAACCACAGGAGTCATTTTAGCTAAGACCATTTTCTTTTTCTGAGGGAAAAGATTCACATGGGAAAAGATAAACATAGATAAATAGGAATTGCATGTAAGACCAGAAATCAAACAAAAATAATTTGGAGTTTCAGAAGAGTGTGATGCAAAATAGATGAGTAAAAGAAAAGAGAACTAGGAATGGACTTGAAGTAAAGAAAAGTTTTGATTCTGAGCATAGTTAAAAGTTTAGGAAAATAAGATGAGAAATTAATCTTTGCATTTGGAATGTTATTTTCTTTGATGCTTGTATATGAGTGACAGATACTTTGTTGCCAGTGTAAGATGATGTTTTGGAAAGATATTTTAGTGCATATATAAAGAAATGTTTAAAAACAAAATATGTTACAGGAAATGAAGGAAAAAAGAAGAAATGAGATTTTGGATAAGTCGATTTAGAAACAAGTTAGAGAAAAATATGATTCCCTCTTTGGAAAATGGGAAGGATGTTGTCGCAACAGACGACAAGAGTTAGAAGGAAGAGTGAATGTGCCTGAAAACAGAAAAAGTAATTGAAAGTTGACATTACTAAGTGCAACACTTCTTAAGATGATGTCAGAGACAAAGTAGGAGAGAGAGGTGGATTAAGAATGGAAAGTTTGCTTTGCAGTTTGGGTAGATCACATCATCTAAAGGAAATTTTGAATGAAAACAGCATTCTAAGGATGAACTATTAGGCATTTAAAGTAAAACAGGAAAGGAAGTAAGGGTTATAGTAAAAGAGACAGAAGACTAGTCAGAGAACTTGGAGCTGAAAAATAGTGAACGAAAAAGAGTTTAGTAAGAGATGTCAATAGCAGAAAAAAAGCTCTTTAGTGCTTGGTAAGATTTAAGTTCTAAATGCACATTTACTGTGCAGACTTTTGTGCTGAAACAGGGCATAAACTCAAACCCTTAAAAGCATATCTGTGTCATTAGAACCAGAGGTACTTACTTTCCAGGTCAGTCTGAGATGAAGTTTTACAGGACTTCTTGTTATAATCTGATCCTTTATTTCTGCTCTGTTCTTTACCCCTTTCCAGGTGATCTATTGATCTTCTCTGTCAGAAGTTTTTGTTCATCCATTTGGGGATTGTGACTTCTTAAAGTTTTATAACTTGTCTACACGGGGATAAATTTAGTGAAAGTAATGCAAATTTTACCACTTGCACCAGGCCTCTTTCTCTGAAGATGAATGAAATTTCAATTATTTTCTTCAAAGCTTAATAGCATTAGAACTGTTCAAAGCATGAAATACCAGAATTCTTTAACAGGGACAAAACAGCATACCCTTTTGTATTCACACTATGATGCTAGATTGGTTGAACTATTTGAATGAAGTAGATTAATAAGCAAACAATGCTCTAAAGAAATTTTACTCAAAAAATTTAAATCAGGACAGTCATACATATGTGGCTGTGTGAACTGAACCTGTAATAACTTTTAAGTCTCTGAAGTCCATTAAAAGTCCTGAGAGAAAGCTGACTGAGGCACTATTTTAAATGACATGAACCATTTGTTGTCTAGAGTCTTGAATTTGACTAAAAGCAGTTTAATACTGTTATCAAGCAATTCTTCCACAATCTTTTTTTCAACTACAAACATTTTAGAGATTTGAAAATCAGAGAAGAACCTTCTGAAATTCAGCAAGGGCAAATGCAGTGTTCTGCACCTGGGGAGGAATAACCCTGAGCACTGGTACAGGTTGGGTCTGACCTGCTGAAAAGCAGCTCTGCAGAGAAGGGCTTGGAGGTCCCGGTGGACAACAAGCTGTCCAAGCCAGCAGTGTGCCCTTGTGGCTGAGCAGGCCGGTGAAATCCTGGCATGCATCAGGAAGAGCCTGGCCTGCAAGGGAGCTGATCCTGCCCCTCTGCTCAGCCCTGGTGAGGTCTCACCTGGAGTGCTGTGTCTAGTTCTGGGCTCCTCGGTACAAGAGAGACAGGGTGCTCCAGGAGCTGGTCCAACAGAGGGCTACGAAGATGATTGAGTGGAGCATCTCTCTTATGAGGAAGGGCTGAGGGAGTTGGGTCGGTTTAGTCTTGAGAGGAGACAGCTGAGAGGGGACCTCATCAATATGTAAGAGTATCTGAATGGGGGGTGCCAAAAAGATGCAGCCAGGCTCTTCTTCGTGGTACCAAGCAATAGGACAAGAGGCAATGGGCAGAAACTGATGCACAGGAAGTTCCACCTAAATATGAGGAAGAACTTCTTAATTATGTGGGTGACCAAGCACTAGAACAGATTGCCCAGACTGGAGATATTCAAGAACGATCTGGATGCAATCCTGCGCAATGTGTTTTAGGATGACCCTGCTTGAGCAGGGAGGTTGGACCAGATGACAAACTGAGGTCCCTTTTAACCTTACCCACTGTGATTCTGGATTTTGTAAAAGTATCTGCTTGAAAATATTGCCTTGTTATTTGATGAAACAATACAAAATTTCTTCAAAGACTTATTGAGGTTTCTGTTCCTAAAATGACAGAGCTAAATTGCTTTGAATCCTGGATCTAACTAGAACACAAATAACTTTGATGTTAAAAAAAAAATCACAAAAAAAATTAACATTGCTGTTATGAAGACTTTTAGATCATTTTACCTCTTAGAATTCTAAAATTTCATGGCATCAGACTAACCTAGTTTAGAACATACTTGGTGAACATTCGAGAAGGAAGATAAACAGAAGTCCTAATTAAACTGCACTGAAAATATCTGCTAGAACTATGTCTTACAGCTTTATAACTTAGATTGGAAAGAGTTAACTATATCTCGATGTTCCAGCCTTGTACAATTCCCACACTGGATAAAATACCCCATATTAAAAACCCAAAAAAAGCAGCATAAAAAAGCAAAAAAAGAAAAGAAAAGGGAAAAAAGCAGTAGATATATAGTTGACTTGCATGAATGTTGCTCTTTTATACAATAATTTAGAAGTATTTTCATGTCAAATCATTTAGAGGTGCAGAAATACCCAGTATTTGTTGCACTTTTCTTCATTTTTATAAAAAAAATTAAGTAGCTTTTACCATTTTTTTAATGTTTTGGAGAAGGAAATTCAAGGAATCTATCCAGTTTACTAATGTTAACACAGCCTTTCATATGTGAAAGTTATGAGGAAGTTAAGAATCAACTATGAACCTGTCAAGTTCTGCTACCAAACAAAAAGTTCACTTCCCAGTTCTTCACAGAAATGAAAGCTGAATATGACAATAGGAATAGCTTACCTCAAGGCAATTTAAGGTATAGGTTTACAATCCATGAATATCTGTGTGGCATGTGCATTTCTACTTGGTGAAGGTTCAGACATTCCTGCACTCCCACAGAGTAAGCCTGTGTTACCACCTCTTACTGATACATATGAGCTTTTCCTGTGTTAATAGAAACATACTCTTATATTCTGTACTCTGTAAATAATAGTGCTTGATCTTCCTTCTGAAAATCACTGATTTTTTAATTTATTTATTACCTTCAAAAATAGTTCTGTTTTCTCTGTTCCAGTTCTAAGATGGTTGATTGCATTTATTCTTTATATTCTTTGCTTTCTATACATATTTCTTTACCTTAAAGGTCACATCATCTTATTGTTAACCCTGTTTTCTTTATGATAAAGAGACTGAGAAGAGAGAGATTAGTTTAGTTCCAGAAAACCAAAGTTTTTCATTACCTCTTATTCAAAATTCTAAATAATTCTGCTGGTGGTGAGCAGCTCATTGGGATCTTTCCAGAAACCTTGTTGTGCATTATACTGCCCTACATCAACAGAAGTCTTAGTCCCTGAAATTTATAATGATGGCAGTTACTAATCTTCTCAACAATATTTATCAAGAAGTCAGGAAAAAAAGAGGTTCCAATTTTTTCTCCAAAAACCTTTGCTAATTCTATGAATATGATATTTCAAAAAGATTATGATAATAGATAGCAATATTGGAGATTTGTTTTTAACCTTATTTTATGGAAGAAGTCAGCGAGTAATAAGATTTACTTTTTGAATTGTAAGGTTGATTAGTCAGGAAAGGATAGAAGTTTTTTCCCTCTATTACCAACAGATAATAGTTAACTCATATTTTATTGATATATGTGTGTGGTAGTGATTCTTTCATAATATGTTCATGTATTATGGGTTAGAGTTTGGTTCAATGTAGCTTTTAGAAGAATCTTATGTACCACCATTTCTTAAAACCAATAATTATGATTTATTTTTATTTATTTATTTATTTTACTTAGAGGTAAAAATAGAAATTTTTATATTAAAAGACTTCCTTCAAAATCAAGACTATTTTGAAATGCCGAACATGTATAAAACATGTTCTTGTTAGTCAGATGAGGCTCTAGAATGTGGATTTTATTAGCTGAGTGTAATATCATGAAAATGTAACATGGTTTTCTGATGGTCTTGATAAATGTAAGTAATATCAGGTTGTTACCTCTCAGGTGAGGGCTTCATGCTACACTAATACATATGCACAAAGTGAACCATTTAAAATATAATTCTTTTGCGTAGCTTAACAGTGGTGAAATGCCTTTTAGTAATGTTCTTTTTTTCACTACAGAACAAAGCCCTGAATTTCTGGCCCAATCTTTTTGACATTGCTGAAGTTCTCTAAAGCACTTGTCTTGTGGAATTGCATAAAAGCATTCTGCAACCATGGTTGATATCTTCAGGAAGGAGTTCTGCTCCGGACAGTGGATTTATCAGGAATTACAGATGGAGTAGAAATTACTTGGAAGTAATTATACCATTTGTGCTATCACCTACTGATTTTACAGTAAAACTAGTCTACAAAACTGGAGGTGAAAGCACAATTTGTTAAAACCAGCATTACCAAATCTTTTGAGATGTTTCTATCATCATATACTGGTCTGTCTCAAAGAAATAAAGTCTCACTTGCTCTCTTGGCAGCACATAATAAATTGACGGATGTAGTTCAGTTGGGGAGTTAAAATGCATTGAAAATAATGGGCCATAACATTTTAGGGTTAACTTTTATTCATAGATGATACAATTAAATAAAACAGGCATTAACTTCAAGGTCAGTCAGTGAAGTAATAAAAGTGAATATTTTAATTGAATTGTAATTGCTTCCCATGGATACATGCAAGTTAAGTAAAATAGATGTCAGTGCTGCAAACTATAGTTCCTAATTAATTTCTTAATTCTACATAAAGTCATCCAAGCCCTGGACCTTGTTGTTGGTTTATCCACCCATTCAGCTTTCTTCACATCTAGTTATACTTTGGAGGATGTAGTACTAAGAATTTAGAATACATTGGTTTTCTCTTTAGTCTAAGCCATTTCAAGAATCTGAATCAATCTACTCCTTTGTTTAAAGAAAAAACATACCAAATAGAACTATGGATTTATAATAACTGTTTTGTAAGTATGGTTCTAGACACTTTATTATACTAATTGTAGCAATAGACATAAAGCTTCACCAATGCATGCATACTATTAGAGATTTGAGATGTGGATTACTGGTTCTGCAAATTACAGGTTACATTGGTTCTTGATGCCTTCAACAGGTAAGACAATCTCTGTTCAATCACAATACACACCTATTGAAAACTGAAATACTATTTTTCAAAAGAGAGACAACCTGTTCAGAAACAGAGTTCTGCTGAGAAGCAGAAAGGGTACATTGTGCTTCCAGAGATTTTCATGTAAGTGTGGGATATTACTAAAGAGTTTTACCTGTAGTGTATACGCAGAGAATTTATTTGTACTTCATAAACTATTTATATCATAGTTGATTTTGAATTATTGTTTTATGTTCATTAGGAGACAGAACAGTAAGTATATCTGTGATATCAAAGAGAACTTTGTGAAAGAAATTATATGTTAGTGTGTTTGGTTCTGACAACTTTTTCCCTTCTCACATGTTTGTAAACCTTGGTTTAAATTTGAAGGAAGTCAACTTGATTTTACCAAGGAGAGGGGAATTACTTATATTAGGAAAATAATTATGTTAAGGAAGAATGTTAATATAAATGTGTGAAATGAGTAATATGGCACTCATTTGTTTATTTCTAGAGAAATTGCTTGTTTGGCCTATCCCATTACAGTCAAAGACATAATGCTAAGCTGGTGTAAATTGGAAGAGATCACCAGCATCATTTGGACTATTGAAATTGAATGAATATATTTCAAAATTATTTCCAGAAGAATAAATTATCGTTATTGTATATCTAGCACACACATTTTAGTCTGTTAATAAAAAGCAATAAACCATATGAAAAAGGAATAAAGAGGGGGAAAAAAACTCAGTCTTCTTTCACTTTAATTATTAAGCAGTTCTAAAAGCATTCCCCCAGATAGTAAGGGAATTTTTAATGTGCATTAATGAAATATTTAAAACTTTCTTAGTGTTTTTTTAAATCTCATTCACTCTAACTTGTTTTAGTTTCACAGGAATTTAAATATACCAAGATCATGATTGTAAAAATTAAGACATATCAGCTATTTTAACTCACCAGTGCCTTTATATAACGGTGTACTGAACATTTATGTAACAGCTTTCATCATCAATGATCTAAAGTGCTTTGCAAGGTACATGCTTCAGAAATTGCTTCTGAATTGAGTTGTTCTGGTGGCAGCTCTTTAGTGATACCTATTATTGTATAAAACAGTAGAATAGGAAGAAATGGGCAAGTGTTTCTATCTTTACCCAAAAAAAAGTACAAACACGATAACTAAGATTAGTAACAATGTAATAACTGAAAATTTTCCAGTGTTCCTTCACTTTCAGAAGTTATCATTTTGGTTTTTTCTCATTTAACTTCGCATGGTATGACTTTTTGGCCACTTAGTGTCAAATCCAACTACCACACTTTTTTGGCTGGAAGATGTCAGCTCTCGAAGCAGTTGTTCCTGGATGTTTTTTATTGCACTACTGATTTCTGCCAATTATTTGATTTATCCCTGAGAAGTGACCGTTAACTGCCATGAGTTGCCCAAACTCAAAAGTCAGAAAGCTGAAACAGGAATACAGATGAGCAAGTTAGAGTAGCTATCAGATGTTAATAGGACTTGCATTTTTACTAAGAAAAGTAAATCAAAATGTAGACATCATACACAATATTTTGTGGTGGATCTAAAGGTACAACATTCAAAATGTTCTGTAAGTCTGAGCTTTCTTTGTATCTCCATACTTTTTATTCTTAAATGTTTGTATGTGGGTAATTCACGCGAAGAATATTTGGCAGAAAAATATGGAAAATGCTCTGTGTCCCTTTCAGTTGCAGGAACTATAAGAAAAACTAACTTGTATTTTAATTCAGTAGGTATCTACAAAGGTAACTTCTGACTCAAAGAGGTAATATTTCTGTAGTATTTCTATTACCATGGACCTGTGTGTTTACTTCATGGTTATTGAAATTTCGAAGAAAGGGAAACAGCTTTTGCAGTTGATGTGTAGTGAAGTGGTACTGGGCTTTATTCTTCCACAAAGATGGAAACCAATTGTCCAGAGGGGATAAAAGAAAGTTCTGACTAAGTGTGTTTTCTTTAGGATAGAAATTATTTTAGATACTGTGGGGTTTCTCAGGGAGACAACCTATATTAAAAAAAAAAAAAAAAAAAAAAAAAAGAAAAAGGAATAAACCTTTCTTGATGTCATAACAGTATTTAATAAGAAATATTTTTATTCTTTTGGGGTTTTTTGCAGGTTTGGATCCAGATAAGCATCTAGGAAAAACTCTAGATCAAATGGAGCCTATTCTGTTAGAGGTGAGTATTAATTAAAGGGTACTCATACAGGTAAAGTTGCAATTAAAAAGTAACGCAGGCAGAAATTCAGTAAAATTACCTAATAAAAAATTACTTTCAGAAATTAGGTGCTAACCCAAAGTTTATCTTTGTACATAGACTATGAGCCTCTGATATGCACTTCGGATATGAAAAACATAATTTCTTGACGTAGTTCGCAAATGGTGTCAACATCTTTAAAACAAACTAAAAACAAGAAACCTTAATATTGCAGGAACACTAACTTGTATGTCAGTATGAGAAAGCTAAATAATTGCAAGGAAGTTGGAGATTTTCACAGCAAGAAATGGTAGTGGCAAAATCACTGGTGATGAACATCCCCAAAGATATCCCTGTCTGGAGGTTTTCTACCATTTCCCTAATCAGACTGTGTAAAGTAGGGACTTTCAAAAATGGAATAGGAATTTTATTCCTGAGGATGTGCTTAATTCTGTGCAAAGAGTTATGTGGCCCAAAAAGCAGGAAAATGCTTATAGACAGAGCTAGTAGACTTATTTAAAGAAAAATTTAACTAGGGAAAAGAAGAAATACCAGATTTTGTACTTGAGTCTTTTTTGAGTTTGATGTAGAAGCATCAAACATCAAGCTAAGTAATGTTTAGGAATAACAGTTCTGAAAGCATGTTTTTATATATTATCTGTAACAATACCAGAATTCCTTGTCCTTAAGCCTGTTAAAAACCTACAATTATTTTCATGTTTGGCTCTTAAGAGACTCTCGATGTAACTTTCATCAGTGTAGGCTGTCTAACTTTCCAAAAATTATCTCCTAAAAATGCTTTTCATTGTTAATCTGGGTAGTTACCATTCAGCCTGGCTTCGTAACTTATTTTTCTGGAACACTTAAGGATATGGCAAATGTGCAGAAGAGAAAGAAAAAGTAACCAGAATTTGTTAGGAACTTTAAAAATCTCTTTTGCTGCTTAAAGATAGTGGAGTTACATAGCAACTATATCTTGAGTTTAACTCCATTTTTTTAGTTATTTGCATGGCTGGAGAGAAGATAGATAGTTGACGCTTGGCAAACTGAAGAGGAAGAATTAAGGTCCATAACATTCAAATAACCTTACTTGAAGTGATGAGGTTTGTTGCTTCAGAGCTGGAGAATCTGGCCAGAAACCTTCCCCTCTCCCTCCCCTCCACTATGTAAACTAGTTGATACAAAGAGCCCATTCTTCATCTATTTTTGTGACTCTTGCTTCACTTAGTTCTTTAGATCATCTCAACTACAGTGAAAATTCAAGAATACCAGTGAGAAAGAAGAAAAGCTGTTTTCTCCTGCTCCAGAATAAGGGAACAAAGGAAAGTAGGGAATTAAATATCTTCCTAAACACTTGCAGTACTGGTAAAAAAGCAGTGGCAGAGGCACAGGCACACAGTAGGAGTACACAAGAATAAGTATACTTTAACTATATATAAAATATTTTTGATTTTTTGCCAGCAGCAGACATTTTATTTCAAGGAGTGATAAAAAAGGTACACTTAAACCAGTAAATAATTGCTAAATCTAGGGATATCTGAAAGATACAAGAATAGTTAGAGGAGAGAGTAGATTTATCCTGGAAAGTATAGATTGGATTTCTACAGGAAAAAGAAGGAAGAGAGAATGAGTTCACTACTTCAAGCATCAGTGATCTTTTGGATTAGGTAATGTAATTTAATTGAACACTGAACTAACTTTGGATTTGGAAGCTGTATTAACATGGCTGTTTGCCTCATCTAATGAGCCACTAAACCAGAGACCACAAGTTTATGCTGGCTCTGACACTGAGGTGCTGTATAGTGCAAGAGAGTACATTACTGTGTAATATCAATTCTACACTGGTCAGGCACATTTGATACTTATGTGGGACAAGTTATATAAGCCAAAAGGAGGAAAGTGCTGTCCGTAAGTACTGTCCCTGCATTCACAGAAACCTTCTGTTATCAACATTCAGGTTGCAACTTCAGTGGGATTCAGATGGGTAGCTCCTCACCTCAGTTGAATCAGCAGGCTTGACTTTCTTTAAAACTGTAGCAGCAAGTATTGCAATTTTAGTTGTGCTAATAAGAAGTATTCTTCTGCATTTGATGTCACCATCAGTGTTAAAAAGAAAACAATTATGAAAACCAAAACTACACAGTATTTTTTATGAATTAAATGTATTCTTCATGGTGTTTGATGGCTCAGTTGAAGTGATTCTTACTTACTTGGTTTCACTGAAATTATTACTGTCATGGCTTAATCTCAAACCCCACATTTCCAGGTTTTATCTGTTATTGATACAACAATAAATAGAGCAATGGCTGCATAGCTTAAGATGTTGGAGTAGGGCATCCTGACCCTGCTTGCAATTGCTTGCCAGACCATTGTAGGGGAGACTGCACAACTGATTATTAGTTTGTTTAGCTGTTTCTGGTGTATATGCATACTATGAAAGTCAAAATCAGTCCAAATAAACAGTTTTTACTGGATACTTAGTTGGCTTTAAGGCCAAATCATTAAGTATAAACTAAAGAGAAATACTTAGGTTTATGATGTGAAAAATACCCTTTTGCAAATCAATGAAGTCTTGATCATCAGAAGTTCTGGCAGACAGAATGTGAAAACAAGTAGTTCCCAGTTTTCAGTAAGGAGGAAAGATAAAATTTATTATTCTGACCATACCCCATTCCAACCAAACACCATAATGAATCAATGTTTAATATTGCACAACTCCAAAACTGCCACAACTTTATATACTCATGTATCTTTGAATTCGTTGTATTGCTGTATTATCTAATTTCAAATTTCATGGTAAATTTGTCATTCTTGTTGGGGTTTTTTGCTAATGTGTACTTTTTTTCCTGTTCTTGTGGATTGTCTTTTGTGTTCTCTGTTGACACCTAACATTATTTTAAGTTTATTCAGTTAGGTGCAGGGTTTTTCATTACAGCATTTTTCCTAGTGTGATGTATTAAATTTGTGAGGATTTTTACAGTTCTGTTTAGAACTAATTAAGTAATGTTCTGCATGTTCTTCAGTTTTGTTGAAAACCAGAGAATATGCCAAGTTGGAGGGGACCCACAAGGGACACTTAGCCCTGCACGGGACCATTCCCAGGAGTCACACCATGTAACTGAGAGTATCATCCAAATGCTTCTTTGAACTCTGTCAGACTTGGTGCTGTGACCACTTCCCTGGGGAGCCTGTTCCAGTACCCAACCACCCTCTGGGTGAAGAACTTTTATCTGATGTCTAATCTAAACCTCCCCTAACACAACTTCTGGCCGTTCCCTTGGGTTTTATCACTAGTGTCCAGAGAGAAGAGGTTAGTGCCTGACCCTCCTCTTCCCCTCACAAGGAAGTTGTAGACTGCAATGAAGTCTCCCCTCGGTATCCTCTTCTCCAGGCTGAACAGACCAAGTGACCTCAGCCCCTCCTCATACGGCTTCCCCCCAAGGCCCTTCACCAGGTTTGTTGCCCTCCTTTGGACACTCTCCAATATTAAGCTATTTCTTACATTGTGGTGCCCACAACTGCACACGATATTCAAGGTGAGGCCGCACCAGTGCAGAGCAGAGCAGGACAATCCCCTCCCTTGACCAGCTGGTGATGCTTTGCCTGATGCCCCCCAGGATACGGTTGCCCCTTGATTCTTACCCAGAGACTCTTAACTGTGCCATTGCCAGCTGGGAGCTCCACACATTCTAACCCTTCCGTTTCATACAGTGCCACCCCTCCACCTCTTCTGGCCCGCCTATCCCTCCTGAAGAGCCTGTAACCATCCAATAGGGTCTCGTCAACCCACCAGGTTTCACTTATGTCAGTTATGTCAAATCTCTGGGACTTGGCCAAAATCTTGAGCTCCTCTTGTGTGTTCTTCATTCTGTGTGCATTGGTGTAGGAACATTTCAGGTGTGGTACATTGTAACCAACATCTCATAAAGTAGATTGAGGGATCCCCTGAGTGCTGTTTTTCTCAAGATTTGGCACACCATCCCATTG
Organism: Empidonax traillii; assembly: GCF_003031625.1. NCBI lineage: Eukaryota > Metazoa > Chordata > Aves > Passeriformes > Tyrannidae > Empidonax > Empidonax traillii. The sequence goes on along the minus strand of NW_020955246.1, from coordinate 413,278 downwards.
CTCATCACTGCTTAGCTAGTTCAGAGCTCTGTCAACAAGCCCCCACTAGCTCCTGCTCTAGAACTCCTTTTCCCCTTATCCCAATTAGGTGCATCCTGTCAGGTGTCAGTAGACCATGTGTTGAGCAGATCATCCCATAGTCAAAAACCCCCAAATTTTTCCAATTACACCAACCTCAGAGCCAAGGATCTTTGATACTGATTCACAACATTTATGACATGTTGAGTAATTTTGGATTTGTAGGGAGTATCTTTTACCATGTGTTCACAAAGTTCAACCTATCTGGTACTACGTATCAGGAAATAGAACTTAACTTTTTTTTGTGTTGTATTTAATTGTACTAAAAATTTACCTTAAGGAACAAGCAGTGAGACCAGAATTGACTTGTAATATGCCTGTTACAATTTGTATTTTAGATATATAACAAATAAGCATGAAGTAATAGTTTTGTTTTTAGAAAAAAATCTATGGTTGAGATATTATAAGAGGCATATTAATGTTAATTGGAAAAAAAAAAAACCAGCAAACAAATCTACAACCCACAAGTTCAAAAATATATATCACCTACATTTTCAGTCTTCTTATTCGCAGTAGTTTATGTGTACAGTAGAAATTATAATAATTATTAACATAGAGGTGAGATATTTTGCTGCTGTAGAAGCAGAAAAATGATGACCAGTGAGTGGAAAAAACTTTTTACAAGCATTTCTCTGACTACATAGAGGTTGGTTGAATTGATGGGCACAATGATAATCTGCCACACATACTTTTAGCAGAAGTGATTTTACTGGATCAGGACATTGGCATTACAGAAAGTTTTTGAATTGTCGCTTTTTTCTAAATTATATGTCTTTGATTAATTATTGAGGAGTGGTTGCTAGATAATTTCTAAATTATTAAATTGCTTTCATGTCTCATTGTTTCCTCTGTAACAGGAGTCTTAGCTTTTTACACTAAAGAATTTTCTAGCAACTTAGGAAATCTCAGAGGATGCTTTCACTCTCCTTAGAACTCATTAACAAAATGGTAAATGGACATTATGGTTATATTTGTCCATACCTCTAGCTCTGCTAATAGGCAATAGGAAAATGTTTGTTTCTATACTTGCCTCAGAAGTTGATGAGAATATCTTGATGTAAAGAGCATTTCTGTAGTTACAAGAATTTACTAAGTATTTCAATTTCTGTCTGAGAAGAAAGTATTCACTTAAAAAAAGAATAACTTGAATTCATATATTTATCTTTGATTACTGAAGTTAAGTGTTTTCTTCCCAAGATAGGAAGAGACTGTTCTTTGGGTAATGTTTGGACTAGTCATTTATATACCTTGTTTTCTGTACTTAAGATAAATTTTGTGTGGTCTACAAGATGTTTTACTTGCAATTAGTTAAGTGTAATTTGTAAAATTGCAGTTTTCTGACTCATCTGAATTAGAAGGCAGATTTAGCAATCATAAAATTTATATTAGAGTCCAAGCTGTCATATTGTTATGAATGTAGCATACAATTTGCAAAACAAAATAATTGGTCTTCAAAAAATGTTAATATGCTAAAGGACTAAAAGGCACAGTTCTGATGTCATTGATGACATTTTAAAAATATTGCTGACTTTGTTAAATGAACGTTAAGAATCTGTTCTATGAGCAGCTGGATATCCTCTGTTCTTGTTGAATTTGCGGGAACTGAAAATCCTTTAGCACCTTATATAATTGGTGTCGAGAATGATGCTGAAGCCAGTGACACTGAAAACGAGGATTTCTCAAAACAAAGATAGGAAACAGTATCACATCTTTTGAGGATTCAATGTTATTTTGCCAATAATTATTCTAGACACAAATGTTTACAAGCAGAGCTACCAATTTTGAAAGTGACTTGGAAACAGTCACTCCTAGTATTCACTGTGGAAAGATTACATTTAGAAAGATCTTTCCTGGTTTTCTCTCTTTCATTTTTTAAATAGTTCTCTTAAGTTTTTTTTGCAACAAGAGTAAGAATAAAAGGTTTTGACTAACTCTTTTGTAGGTTGTCCATTCTTGTTGCATCAAATTAATTATTCTTGATGTATTTGTCCTATAGAAACCTTGTTGCCATTGTTGACAGATGGAGTTGTCTTTTATGTCAGGAGTATAATTTTTTAATGAGCACTTGATTAAAGGTTTTCTTTTGCTCCTTTTCTTTGAAAGAAAGTGGGAAAGGAAAAATGAAAAATAACTCTCATAACAAGACATTGAAAAAAATGTTAATATATGTTCCAAAAGAGATTTAGATTTTACATGACCAAGCAACTAAATATTCACATAGAGTGTTACCAAGGTATTGTTTTATCAGAGCATTTTCATTTTTTTCCACATTAAAGGCTAAACAGTTTTTGGACCTTCAGTGTAAGTAACTAAAGTCATAAACATTCTTTAAAGTTTTAAAATAATAAAAAAAAATTTGAAAGAGAGCTGTAATATAAGAAACTGTGCATTCAGCTTCACTAATAAAAATCTTTGAGTGTATCAAATAGATATACTTGCTACACAAATATTTTGATAACCATTTTAAAAATGGAACCCACAATGTATGCTGTAAATAACCCTGTCTCATGTTTGCCTAAAAAGAAGCAAACTACAGATTTGGAATTATTTTCTAGCCTCCAGACAGAGTTTTCTAATCCTCTTTGACATATTGTGGAGAACTTCCTTGCTTCTTCAACTGCAAAAGCATCATGGGTGGGCTTCTCTTCCTTTAAGGAAAGGCATAAAGGGGTTAAATAAATATTCCCAATACAAACATTGGTGTTTGCAATGGAATTGAAGACTGCAGTTCGGCTTCTGATGAGCTACTTAAAGCAGAATGTTAGTACTTGTTTAATGTTAGAAAACCTGGATGGGACTTGGCTTGAAGCAACTACTGCTCTGACACTTAACAAGGTGGTATAATCTGGTGCTGGGAAGATGGATTTCTCCTGCAGACAAAGAGAGGGCTTCCCCATGCTCAGGTGTGGTAGAGGTGCTGGATACTGGGGTATCTAAAGCTTCAAGAATATTCATAAATATATGTTGATTTGGGAAGTATATGCAGTACAATTTATAAAGGAAACATGTTTTTACCTCTTTATATCTTGCTTTAGCTTTTTGCATTTGACTTAGAAAATACTCATTGGTTCTATTTGTTAGATTTTTTTGAAGGAACGAGTATTTATCAAAATATACTTCTTTGTGAAGTGCTATTTCTTGTGTTGATTTCATGGTACAAGTTTCTTGTAGAGATGAATTAGCTATGCTAGAGGGTTAAGCAAATATGAGAATCTAAACATGGCCACCGAGGAAGGTGATCTAGGAATTAATTTGTTTATCTGAATGTTACAGTGGTAGTTCTACTTAAACTGTAACACATTGGTAACTTTTAGATCGCTGTAATAAGCATAGAAAGAAATCAAGAACCCACTGTATGATATTTGGGATTTTTTTAGCCTTGTGATGGGTAGTCCTTTAGAAAGTACATGTTGTGGTTTAACCCCAGCCAACAAACAGTGTGTAGTGTGCTGGTTTTGACATTTTTAGCACTATATGTTTAATAGACTGCTTTAATGTAATACTTACATTTTAATTTCCATTTTGTGCTAGCTCTCTGAGAAATATGGAGTCCATGTTTGTGGAGAAGGTGGAGAATATGAAACATTCACTCTGGACTGCCCTCTGTTTAAGAAGAAAATAGTTGTGTAAGGAACAGTTTCTTCTCTTTCCTTATATTAAAGCAACAGGTACATATCAAAAGTTTATATTGAGACAACTAGAGGTGGTAAGAGGTAAAACATGGCATTGGCAGTGGTAAAACACATTCTCTAAATTCACACTCACTTTGTTTTAACACTGGCAAAGTCCTCGGAAAACCTAAATCAGTACTTGACAAGATGAGGCCTTCAAAGAGGTTCATAAACTCTTAGACATTTGCTCTTTCGTTTACTTGCTGATTATGGCCTGCGGTAAAACTGATACCTACACACTGACACTTTTGTCCTTTCATGAAGTGCAAATTGCCTGTAATATTTATCTTTCATTACAGCTAAATTTGATAAACTGCCACATCAGTAGCCTGTGGGTCCCATTAACTATATGTGTGTGTGTGTGTGTGTGAGTTTAGCGGCTTAGAATGTTAGTGATAAACATTTTTCTTCAATTACTAAAGGATATTTTAAATACAAACTTTTCATTAATCCATCTCAATTATACTGAGTAATTTATTCCTTTGACATAAATTGCTAAAATCTGTGTAGTGAGATATGGAAAATATTTGTGTCTTGATGCCAGTTTCTTATTAGCCTGTTAAATAGCTAAACCTCCTTGCTTCAAGTGAGGTACTTTGCTGTTTCTTTTCTTAACAAGTACATAGACTAGTAGTCACATATTGGTGATTGATTCTCAGTTGTCTTAGGGAAGGTCAAGATTATGGAGCATATAGACTTTCATGGTGAAGGTCTGTTTGTTTCACTTTAGTGTAAGACCGGGATCTGTCTGCGTAAGCAATAGAGAACCAATAACAGTTAGCTCTGTTTCATTGCATGGCATTTGGGAGGAGATCAATAGAAAAATTGGTAAAAGTGATGGCAGCTAGTTTGGCAGATGTCACTGAAATACTGATTGACTGTGTCCTTCATTTGAGATCAACGAAAGGGCAGTTTAAATAGGAATGTATTATAATATATTCTAGATGTATTTCAGGCTATCAGTGGTTTAAAGACGGTTCAAGTAACTAGGAAAAGCTAAAACAGAGATGGTCTGACTGAGTTGTTTTTATTTCCCTTGGTGATACTCCAGATAATAATAAAAATTAACAATAAATACACAGAAAATATATAAAAATAAAATATATAAAAATAAAATATATATAAATATATAAATCAATGAGTATTTAATAATAAATATAAGGCACAGTGGACTGATAAACAGTTCCTCAACTATTTCTAAATATACATTTCCATAATGGAAACTGAATAGCTGCACTGGCATTGTGTGTCTCTGGCTTGAGTAGTCCTGCTTAGGTCTTACATTATTCATGTAATAAAAACATGTCCTTTGAGGGGCCATGCATATGAAATCTATTACTTTATGGACTTTTTAAGAAAAATATTTTGTAGTTCCTTTGTCATTAAATAAGTTACAAGTTTAGTTATTTTCTGCTGTTCGTTCTTACTTTTCATATACACTGAATCTAAATAGACTTTATTATCCTGCTAACTCTGCTAGTATAGTTTCCAAATGGTTAGATATCCATGGTTTGGGTATACATCTGCTCTGCTGTACTGGTGAACTGGAACATGCAAAATGCAAGTATGACCGCTTCTTTTACTTTGGAGTTTTTTACATTTACTAGGTATTCTTTAAATTCAGCAGGCAGATACAGCTAATAACTGGGTTTTTTTTGTTCTGATATCAGTTTTTCTGTTAATTTAAAGTAGTAAATGCATCACTGAAAAGTGCTGGATTTCTCCCATATTGAACTTGAATAACAAGCAGAAAAATTTTACTGAGAATGTGCTCAGACACAGAGGATACCCTGGTATGAGATACTACTGGAGTCTTGGTGTCTTTTTTTTTACTATTTTAATGATATATTACTGTTGCTAAAGATTCCTGAAGTTATTTTCTACTGATTTCTCGTAGAAGACATCATGGTCATTTGAAAAAAATGATTTTAATCTTAAGAAACTATCTAAAAAGTATCTTATGTTCCTATATTAAATATAAACAATATTTTAATCATAAAAAATCTTGATAATTACTCTGAAGAATGACGATGAGGTATATTTATCAAAATACTTTAAAAGTTTGCTTAAAGGGAAGTGCACCTTCTTATGTTAAAGGTATTTATGATTATTGTGCAATATTTTGTTATTTTACATCCCCAAAATACATTTTCTAGAACAACTGTTTCTATTAATTATACTCTTTTATTGAGGCACTGGGATCTGGCTAAGACTTCAACTGGTTTGAGTTTACCCGGGTTTTATGTGGCATTACTAGAAATCTGTCTGTATCATCTCATTGAACACTATGAAGGTACCAAGGGCACTGTGGTTTTAAAAAAGTTATGTGTTCTTAGTCCTTATTTGCAATAATTTTGGGATTTTCTTGTACTGTGCCTGAGTTTCTTTTATGTTTTCTTTGCATTTCTCACCTTCTGATGTTTGTTTCCTAGAGTTACCTTTTTCTTAAGTAGTAAAATCATGCAGATGGATATAACAGGTACTACCTCTTGTGAATCAAAGTATGACAGATTGTGTCTGTAAAAATGAAAACTAAAATTAACTAATTTGAATCAGCACACTGGAAGTTTTTTGTTGTTACCAACACATTTGGCATTAAAAAGTTGTGTCTAGTAGTCATCACTATCAGATGCAAGATGATTGAATCAGTCAGTTTCTCAGTGTGAAATATTCTGTATTGTTAATACTTCAAAAAACTAATCCCTGGAACATAAAACAATGGACTTTTACAAAACCTGTTGACAAAATTAAAAGATTACTCTACATATTAGTCTCTAGGATTTAAAACATAATGTAATTTATGCTTCCATAGACTAAAGCTTGATTCTCTCAAAACTGGTCTGAAAGTCGGGGAAAATAAGGGAAGACTGATGAGCAGAATTGTAAACACACTCAAGTGGCCTGCAGTTGCAGTGTCAAAAAATACGTATATCATACTAATCGTTGTTTGGCCTTGTGTGTTGGATGAGTAGAACATCTGTGTTTAGATAACATAGGCCTGGGATAGACTTAGGGGTACCCTATCAAGCAAAATATCCTGCTTGAGATTCCTGCCCTGCTGTGGGAAAGATCAAAGCAGAATATTATGCCTGTGCAAATCCCTGAAGTAGAGGCAAACCCAGCAGGTTTGGTGATCCTCTATCATGGACTGAGACACTGCAGTGCCTGTGTCCCTTCTTTTGTGCCTCTGCCTGAATGCTGCTTTGGGGACCCCAGCTGGAGAGGTAATGAAAGCAAACTTATGCTTTGCATTTCACCTGTGGTTTTGTGGTTGTTCGTGCATCCTGCCAGTGCCAGTTGATACAGGAAGTATAGTTTATTCCTTTTGAAAATTGAAAATTCTTGAAGATAATGTGTATGTTCGAGAATATGATTTCATATATCAAACTACTTTTTATTAATTTACATGGAAACACAGATAAGAAATGCATAGATTTTCAATTAGTTACCTTGGAACTTGTGTTATACGGAGACTAAGTATTGTCTACATATGAAATTATATATATAAAATATTTGTATTTCAGAGATTCATCCAAGGTGGTCATGCATTCAGCTGATGCATTTGCACCTGTGGCCTACCTTCATTTTTTAAAATCACACCTGGAGAATAAGGCAAGTAGTTTGAAAATGTTTGTCCTTTGAAGATATATGCATGCTTTCTATTTTTCTGTTGCTTTGTCACAATATGAAATGAACCTACATATTCTCATGTACTTGTAATTTCAAATAACAATGTACATAATTTCAAATAACAGTATACATATTTTGTTGAATTTCAGAACTTACCATAAGGAAAGAATGAACACAAATACTTCCTTCTGTCCAAAGAGTATATTTGACACAAGGAAGTATAGTATTTAGGTAGTATATTTGTGTGGCATTTTCCATCTTGAAGCCTCAAGGTGCTCAGCCAGCATGGTTCAGTCAAGCACATGTATAACCTGTGTAGTACAGTTAGCTACACTGTAGAACACAGCTGTATTAGGCAACCGTATGAACAGTGTTGATTTACTGTGAAGTGGCATCTCTTCTTGATGTTCCTGATGGAAGGTGGATGATTTAAAAACTCACTAACCTTCAAGTGCTTGAGTTTTGAACATACTGGGTTTTTATTTTTTCCATATGAAAGATACATCTAATGAATAACTTCAGATCATGTAGAGGAGCTCATCTTGGTCAAAAATTTTAAAGGAATCATTAGTTCACTGGGATTAATTCTCTTAGTTCAGGATTCTATAGAAACATCAGAACAGGAATGGGAATTCTGGTGGTTTAAATATTACAGACTTTCATATGAGCAGAACTAAGGTCAAACCAGAATAAATTTTCTTAGTATTTATCATTGCTTTTCTGTTTTTCCTTTTATTATTTTATGGGGAAAAGGTTTTTTTTTTTCTTCCTGAATCCTTATAATTTTTAATATTTTGTTGAAGAGAGTGCATCATGATCTGTCTTCTACTGTTGCAGTCATCTTTTTATAGCTCTTCCTACATTTTTCTGTACTTTGATGATCAAAGTGCAGAGATTGTTATAGAGTGTTATTATACTGATATTTCACATTTCATGTCTCTTAAGCAACTACATTTCCTGAATGTCTTTCAATAGATCATACCTTCCCCTCTTCCCCCTCCCTTTTTTGTTTTTAATTTTATTTTTCCAAACAGGTAAAATACCTCTATGTTTTTCTTCTATGATGGCCTCATTTTTGCCTTGGAAAGTAAATTGTATTTCATCCTGTCAATTTCTAGTTTGGTATTTCTTTCAAAAATAAAACATTAAATATTTGTGTGGGTGACTGAAAAGTCAGTCTAACTATGTGAAGCAAAACCAAATAATCTGAATAAAGGAAATTTTGGGAATGGGGCAGGGTGGGGAAGAGTGATAATATATTAATATTTCTTTGGGGGCACTGACTTTATTGCTCATGGCAAACTTGATGCTAAAATGCACCTTACATCACTACAATGTGACAGGCTAAGGAAAATGAAAACCACAAAGCTTTACATAAATCAGGAAAAAATCATATTAAAATGCACAACATTTTATATAAGAATCAAGATATTACTTACATCTGTTCAGTAACTCTTTTCCCCCTCTTATGTAGATGTTTTAGATTTGGTTAAAGCCTCACACTTTCAGGCATTGTTGTCATAAATCATATTTGCAATCCATTTTAGACAAAGCTGTCACACTTTCTGAGAGGTAAGGTTTGCAGAGGGTTGCCCCAGACTTTGGTATATAAACTAATGTATTGTATAATTAAAAGGAAAATAGTCTAATTTCTGCAGTGGTTGTCTCATAAGGAAAAACATTAGAATCTTTTGGCCATAGATTATTTTATGTCATGGCAAAATAAGCTAAAGTTCTGAGAAGTTGTGAGTATGGAGAAGTAGTAAGTCTTTCAGAGTATAACTGTTAGCATCATTTAACTGCATAATGATAAATGCATACCTTCAAGATTGATATGGCTGTAATAATGAACTTCTTCTCACTATTTGGTGCTAACCAGCCCTACAGAAAATTTTAACTATCAGTAATTCAGCACGTGAAATCCAATCCTACAATAACAAAGTACTGCAGGGGGAAACTGCTTTAGAAGGAGAACTAATTTTAGTTTCAGGCTTTCAAGGGATTGCTGAAAATTGAGAAAAAAAAAAAGTTTATGAACAATATGTAAAAGTAGCCACTTGTGTAAGCACTTTGAAGAAAACATTAATAGACTCCACAGTGAAGTATAATTCTGATAAGTATTATGACATCAGTTCTGTTATCGTTTGAGCTGTGAGATATTCATATTTTTAACTGTATTGTATATTAATTTTTATCGTTGTTATGTGCCACAGGTGTTAATTTTACATTCTTTGAATTTACTTTTAAAATCATTGTGCAATTATAGCTAGTGTAATCTTAGTCTCTGCTGTCTTTCCTCCTCCATAATGCATTTTCTTTAGCTAAATCTCTTCATGTTTAACTACAAAGCCTGCCTAGAAGTTTGTTTTAAATTGTTTCTGGCAGCAAAATAAGCCCTTGTGCCTAGGGGAATATAACATTTTACTCACTGCTCTGGTTTTATACATTACTGTGCAACTTCAAGATGTGTTTTTGCATAATAATTGAAACTTTTTTTAACACACCCTCTTTTCTTTCTTAAACAGTGATACAGAAAAGACTAAAGAGATAAATAAAGATTTTATTATTAAAATATTATTAAAAATTTGGTAAATACTTTTTATAGGCATTTTATATATTAAGAGTAAATAATAATGGTAATAAAACACTTGTGCAAAATTTGGGAATGCCTCGTTTACTTCAGGGTAAAAAAACAAGGTCACTGGTCTAATAGAGATACCTAGTTTTATCAGTATTTTACTTTGCCAATAAGACAGTCACTTCATACATTTACCGCGTAGAATGCTTTTTGTTCAAGGGAGACAATTTCCAAAGCATATTTCAGAATCTTTAAATCAAGTGTATTGGCTTTTCTACTCAATAAAAAATTAATTTTGAATATTTTCAATTAGGAAAAATACAACTATGAAACTATTTTTTTTTTGCTTTGGCAGCACAGTGAACTTCCATAAATTTTTATTTTGTGCATATGTACTGTTATTCTATTGTGTTGACTTTTAAATGAACAGAAACAGAAATCAGAGCTGTTGGAGCCTCTGCTGATGGGAACATACTTCTGATGACAGCAGTGAACATATTAGCTATTGTTCATGCTTTCAGATTTGCTCTTTCATCCATTTGATAGTGAATACTTTGTTCCCATGTTCCAGTGAGTAGGAGCACTCATACATCCAACAGTACAAGCTGTGAAACTGCAACCCTTCAAGTTATGGATAGTCCAGAATTAGAGGGAGTCATGTAGTTTTCTTTCTACATTTGGCAGAAGAAAAGACCCTGTTTGCCTCTAAGAGGTACAGGAATCATACCTGCTGCTGCTTTTTCTTGTATAATACTATTGCATTATATTACCTCTCATCAATTCATATTGTGTTTTCATCTTTGTAAAAGATCTTGACTTGTGTGGGTGGGACACTTTTCAGAAGTGCAAGCAGTTTGCTCCTGTTAAACATCAGGAAATCTATTTCACAGGTCAATTTGGAGATAATTTTAAAAACACTTGTAAAGTTTTTTAACTTGTAAATTTAGAGAAGATTTTCAGGAGATATTTGCATATTGTGTGTACTAAAGGCGCACAATCCTGCAGGTTATATTTGATTTAACATTGTTGCCTATTTCTGTCCAGTCCCTTCTGACCTGAATTATTTTAGTTAATCTACATGCAGGACTTTAGCTGTAGAATCAGACTTTGTCAGTGATGTCAGGGAAAACAGGAAAGAATTACAAGTTGCAAAACATGTTTTGCTGGTGGTATTGTGGGTAGCATTTTTTGAATAGTTTGTCATCACTGAATGATACTTCTCCTACCTAACCTTTAGTTTCCCTTGTGCATCACAAGAATAAAGCTAACCCTTGTAGTTTTGTTTTCAAAACTTGGTTACAAATACTGCAAAATTTTTTTTGTATGCTGATTTATTTCAAACACTAACATAGTAAATAAAAGATTTTCTTTCCTACTCCATTTGATTGCAGGTTTAGTTCAGTTCTCTGAGAAAAGATAATTTTTAGTTTCCTTTTCATAATGAAGATACTTTATTTGAAAGTCTTTTGGAGTAAAAGACTTTCCTATGAGTCTACGTATTGTACTCGAAATACTGCAAGATGTATGTGGTCTCTCATTATATTTATTTCAAGGAGTTCTGTTATCAAGGTACATCAAAAGGAATAAAAAGATTATCATAATCTTATGCCTTCTGAGATCTCTGCTCCACTGTATCCTCATTGCTGCTCAGTGGGAGAGTTATCAGTTTTAGAACTGTGTTGTGATAGGTTTTTATACCAGTTTCTGTAGCGGAGAATGTAAGCTTTTCAAGAAGGCAATCTGTTGTTTTCATAAAAGACCACTGCATGGAATTTCAGCTATATCAGTCAAAGTCCTAGCTCCAAGGCTTTTTCAACAGGAGAATTTGAATCTTGTAACACTCGTGCATTTGCTTAACTTCATTCTGAGCGCACTTGCATCAATGACATGAGTTATGTGAATATAGTTAAGCGTATGCATACATGCAGGCTCTGATCCAAAATTAGGTTGGTATCACAATGTACAGTGGGTGTGGGAGAAACTGTGTAACAAATGAGAAAATATATTGCTTCTGTGAACTAACATGAAAATGTTATGTGATAAAATAGGTTCTGTAAGATTTAATTAAAATGTCATTATTGCAAGCTCGATGTTTTCTTTTTAAAGTGATGAGAATATTATTCAGGGAAAGTTAGTCTGTTTGTGACAGTCTATAAGTTTTAGTTTCTTAGATTACTTTCTCTGTTGAGAGGAGTGGAAGACCAACATTTGTATGAGATTTGAATATAGCTACTAAACAGAGTCTGGCAGCTCTACTTAGGCTGTTATTGAGCCTCCTGTTCTTCGAGTGCCAAGTTCCACACTTAATACTTTTCTGTAGCCTGCACCTGTGCTGCTGCAGGTAGTGGTTGATTACCCATGGTTTTTGAGCATTGTGGGACTCAGCCTTTAATGAGTCATTGTGATGTATCATAGGCATTGACATCAACAGTTGTCTATAATTATTGTCTATAATTATTTTTGCAATTATATAATGGAGATTGTAAAATTTCTGATATTTCGTAGTAGTTTCCAAAAATTTTGCAACTGACCAGCTTTTTATTATTTGTGCAAACACAGATATATATACTTTTATTTATCTCTGTGAAGTGATATTGATATAAATTTAATTATTTATAAAATATTGACCTATTAGGAAAAAGGGTTGTGACTGTGGATGATATGAAAATTTCATGTGGCATCAATTTGAGATATTTGTAATATTAGCAAATTAGAAAGCTACAGGGGAGTTCTCTGTGTTATACTAAACCACTTGTGGTACAGTCTGTGAGGTTCACTACATTCCCATAAATTTTTTTTATGAAAGATATTTTCAAGAAATCATGTTTAGAAACACAGAAGAATGAACAATTTTAACAAATAACATAAAAGTGGAATAGGTGCTTTTTTCATTTTCACTTGCAGAGCATATGAATTTGGTACTGCAGGTTAGGAAATGAAGAGAAGTTACAGGTCTTTAATAGCAGCTACAGAAGATATCTGTTGCTCTAAATCTCTTAAAAGGTGATTATGTAAAACTTTATAAAAGTGAGAAACAAACTGGCAAGCTGGAACTTTTCCCTTTCTAGTTAACAATATTTTTTTCTTAGTGATGGATTTTTGTTGCATATTGACATTAAAATTCAGGTGATGTAGAAACAAAACGCAAATCAGCATTGTGATAGCATCATTCACATCACCATGTCTGTGCATGCTTACTCAAGGAGTGGGACCAAGAAGTGCAAACTCTATATATGTTACATTAGTACTCCCCTGAATGCCCGTGTTGCAATGCAGATTGATTTCTTCTTGGTGGATGTTATGAATTACCCAGTGAAAGCAACTAATTTAATAAAACAACAATTTGCAAGAAGGAAGGGGTAGCACTTTTAACACCTGATGCCGCTACATAGTGTATATACTTCCTTAAAGTGACTACTCACAAGAAAAAAATTGGAAACTTTAAAAAATATTGAATTTTCTTGGTTCTTGTAGCACAGTCCAGCTTTGGATCTATTTTAATAAACCTATTTGTGATACTGCTTTGTTAGTTTGTAAGTCATACCTGAAGGCTTAGGGACTATCAGGCAGCCCTCTAGGTAACGCCAAAATACTGATGGCAGTAGCCAAAGGTGTAATTCAATGAGTGGGAAATGGTAAGGATGCTTCTGGATGCTTGTATATTGTAATGTTGGAATGCATGTAATGTTTGTGCTGAATTGCAGTTTTCATCTTTGTGCTGTTAGATTACATATGCTTGACTTCTTTTAACCTCTCATGTGCAATTGATTCACGTAAAGTGGATTATTGCCTTGACTTTCATGTCTTTCTTGGAGGAATGAATAAAATGAAGTCCAATCAAAGGACATTAACCTCTCTTAGAGAATAGCTTTAGTGTTTACAGTGCTTCTAAAACTACCCATGAGCCCTCTTAACGGAAGAAGAGTTGAGTTTTCTCTCACAGGTACTTTAGCCTTTTTGTACTTTAGCCTTTCCTTAAAATTTCCAAATACTGCTTTAAAGTAGCAAAATCCTTTTTCGCTCCAGTGAAGTCAAATATTGGTGTAAATGAGTTATCATTGCAGACCTGTGATGCATGCTATAGTTTACTGCCATTTTTTTTGTAGTTAATATCAAGAGAAAATTTTGAAGGTGCAATGAGATATGTTTTCGTTTCCAAAGGAAAGAAAAAAATACAATAAAATTAAATACAATTAAGTTAAACACAGTAAAAATTACTTCACTATATAATGTTAATATACTTTTTTAATGACATTTTACATGGAACACTAATTTTTCAGCTAAAAGAATATTCAGTAGTTTCTAATCTATATTTAAGGATTACCACAGGCTTCCTATTTTGTCAACTTTTTATCTTGTTTTATTTAGCTTTATTAAAATTTTTGTGAATTTAGTGTTAAATAGTCTGCAGTAAAATGCATAGTTTAGACACTATGTGAATATTGAGATATTTGTGAAGAAATTTAATTGATAGAATCTGGAGTTACAACATGCAGTGGTAATTGGTTAAGGTTTATAGATGAATTCTGACATAATTCATATTGCTTTTAGATGAAGACAAGTAGTATTAGCCAAGCTAGTAATGCCAAAGTTAATATGCTCTCCACATTAGGCTGCCTAGGAAAATCAGATGAAAGAGTGTAGGGGTTCTGGTTGCTCTAAAATAAAATAAAACAAAAACAACAAAAAACCACAAACAAACAGAAAAAAAAAAAAACAAACAAAAAACCCCCCAAAAAAACCAAAACAAAACAACAACAACAAAAAAAAACCAGAACAAAATACCAACAAAACAAACAAACCCAAAAATGTATTCTGTAATTATATAACTTGTGGAAAATATAATGAACACAGAAATTTTGAAGACTGGTAAGTAAGCAACTCTGCCTGCGTATTTTGCTTTTAAAGGTGTGTTAGGTAGTCTTCTCTTCCTAGTCCTAAGAAAACATTTGGGAAGGATAATTCTCCTTCATTGTCAAGAAATTACTTTGATGTATAGATCTTGGGAAATGCTCTTTTCTGTATCTCAAGTCATACCAAAGCGTTTGATGGAAAGGATAGTCTTTCTGAGATAATAGACATTTTTTTTACATGGACTGCCTTCATTGATGGTTCCAAAGTTTTAAAACTTTCTTGCTAGTCTTATGCTCAGCTTCAAGTGTTTGATGGTGGTATTAACTAAACTTAATTAAAATTATTACTTTTGTGTCTTAGTTCCTTTGTTCACTTAGTTTATACTATTTTTTTAAAAACGTAGTTGTCCTGTGTATACTTGTGGAATAGCATTTCTTTGTTATATTATTCTTTCTGTCTCTATTCTTGAGTCTCATCATTTTTCATATCTACTGTCCTTACTTACTACCAAGTCTGCACTTTTCTTCCATATGACATGTCAACAGGAGTACATTCTGTTCTGCCAGTTTCTGCAGTCTAATGAGAAATCACATGCTATTCTTCCGTAAATTGTTCTAAGATATATGCCTGTTGAGCTATGGTATTTTTTGTAATTTAAACCCTTAATTTGATAAAATATGTTCATTTCATACTGTTTGACATGCTGTTTACTTACTTATTTTGTAATGTTTGTCTCAAGCAGGAGGAATCTTCGGGTACTTTTGTGGTCAGTAGCTGTTCTTGTGAGATAAGCTGCACTGATGACGATATTTTCCCTTCATCAGAAGAGGATGAACCGCAGAAAACCATTCCAGTCATCTGGAAGTCTTTGAAACCTAATTTTTTGGATTTCAGTGAGTTTTGCACAGCTTTAAGAAAAAAAATCAGAAAAAAAGATTGAATATTTCATGTTGTAAATGTATACGAACATTCTTGAAAAGAATGTTCTTGACCTGTAATAACTCGTCAGAAGAAAGAGAATCTAGTAGAATATGTTTTTCTGATATGGATGATCTGTATTAATGAAGCATTTCGAATTAGGTTACTGGAGCATAACATATTTTTTCCTTCCTTCTCTCCCTCTCTCTCTCCTCCTGAGAGTACCACAACATCACTGTTATATCACATACAAAGATGGGTAAACTTCCTGAAAACTAAGTTTCACAGCTAACACTGTTTAATACTGAATGGTATTTAGGTGCTTGGTATTTCTTGGATATTGATAAGTGCCTGGTGCGCCTTAGAAACGTCTAAACATGTTATGCATTTGCAGAGATTATCAGAACCAGGTAAGCACCTAACTTCATTAGAATTTGGAATACAAGTTCGATAATCTGTTTCTATGTTGCTTGGATACTTTTGAAAGTTTCAGTTTTTCAGTGTCACCTCTTATGCCAAGTCTGTAAACAAACAGCTGAGACATTATGAAAGGTCAGCAATGCAGAGGAGAGAAAGTGGTGAAATTCTCAGCTAAATGCTACTTAAATACATGTTTTCTGAAGGCAGTGTTGGAGAAGGATTTGTCAAGTAGCATTGGAAGCTTTGCAACCAGCACACTTCTAAATTTTTATATCTGTTTGTAAATATTTTTGAACGTGTTTTTACAGTTTGTGATTTTCTTTTCCATAGAAGTTCTTCTTAATTAAACAATTTAAAATATATCCTAGTAATATATTATATATATATATATAATAATCCTAATAATATATCCTATTAAACTGAAATCTTTCACTATTATAATCATAGTTCTATTTTTCATTTCCCATAGCTAAGATGTTTGAAAGTTCAGGAAAATCCCTGAGTGGTTACCAGTGGTTTTCGGGTATCACTGCCTACTTCCTTCCATCAAAAGACACAAATGCTCAAGATGCAGCACGGGAAGCATTTTCTTCTCTCAAAGGTACTTTATTTAGTTAATATGTTATCTGCTGTCATTTAATAGTGTTTTTAATATGGTATTAAGGAAGAATCTGTATTGTCATGTGGTTTTATAACTTTAAATGTTGTAGTTATTGGTTTGCCATCTCATTTTGCATTTGATTAGAATCTTTGATATCAAGACTGCCAGCTTTAGTGTTTAACACATCATAATTTTACTGGCTTTGAAGACCTTGGAAAGCCGGAATAGTGTTCATATAACAGTAACAACACTATTTCCACAGTATTTGCCCACTTTATAGCTTTCTTGAAATATATACTGTGTGTGAGTATGTATGTGTGCTATGGATGCTGTCTACTTGCTAAAACAATTTTGTAGCTACCATAATTTTAAATTAGGTTTTCTAGAAAGTTGTTGTACATTTTGGCATCTAGGATTAGGTCAGTAGCAGTAAATCTCATTTATATTCCTGACGTAAAGGAGATATTGCTATCTTGGGAATCATGAAATCCATGTTCCTTACTATCCCACTCTTAGAAGATACTGACATTTAAAATAAAATGTTCATGGTTTTGGTTTGTATTTTTTCATTCTAAAGTTTATTTATACATGTGTCATTCATAAAAATGAAAATAATTGTTAGTATCTAAATGGTTAAGCTCATATTCTTGTTTATAAATCTGTGTAAGATATCATCCTATCATATTTTTTTTGCATGTGCAGCTGAGCATTCAGGATTCAATATAGCATGAAAAAGAAACCTTAGAATTTTTTTCAGAAGCAAATTTATACTTGGTAAAAGGTCATTAAGCTAGTTTTTGATTGTTTGGAAATCAGCAAGGTGGATATTTACTAAAAATGACAATAGTTTTTGTCTGCATGTAATCTATAAAGTGAAGCAAAAGGGTTGTGCAGTGTTTTATTTTATTCTCATTATATTTGAATGGAAATCTGCAAATACATACAGTATGTATTTTTGCCTTAGCACCTGCCAAAAGAGATTGTGTCTTTGACTAGTGCAGTAGCCTATTGCTTTCAGCAGATTACTTGCATTACCTGTATTATTGTAAGGGGAAAAAAAAGTAATTTTCTGATCCTTTGTAGAAAATATCAATTCTCACATTTATTTATTCTCTTTTTGGAAGTGGGTGTGGAAGACTGAATGAATTATGGTTCTGTCATGGCAGAAGAAACAATTTGTTTCTGAGAACTTAACCTGCCAGTGGGTTTTTCTGAACTCATAATCTATACAGCAGTTCGGTCTTCAATTCTGTAAGAATGGAATAAGCACAGTCCTTTTAACCTCTTTACTGGGTTAACTGATTTAATCACCTCTAAAGTGGATGAGTGCTGACAAAAGGATTTGGAAATGGAAATTTATTACTAGATGCTGTGAAATGTTGTTTGGTAAAACGAATGGAATTCTATGAAGCCAAAAATGGGAGGGAATGTCGTATATTACTATTTATACATTTATTTTCTTAAACTCTTTTGTTAAACCTTTTCTTTAGATATGATAGGAAGATGACAAAGATTGCTGTGCTTTATATAATACAAAGCAGCTCTGGTGAAGTTTTACTATGGCAAAGTTCCATAGGCTTGAAGGAAACTATATGGATTTCTATTACACATGAAAATTTAATCAAAAATGCTACTTGCTGTAGACAGTTTGAATACTGTATTTTGTGGCTCTCAGCCTTAGGATACTGAATAACCGCTTAATAAAAAAAAAAAGAAAAAGAAAAAGAAGCTGTACTTCAGCCAATGTAACCTCTTGGGTTAGTTCTGTTTAGGCAGTTTTGCTTAAGTAAGGGTGAGTTTCACCTGATCATATTTTATAAATTATAAGGAACCATGAGTGTCTTGAAATTCAAGAGAAAGACTGTATAGTTTCCCTGTATATTCTGGAGATACACTAAGTAAGATTCGTCTCCCTGAGAAACCGAATTTTATGTGAGGAACCCAAGTAAGATTGGTAACCACTTCACCATTTATGTCTTTAGACTAGAGAGAATTCTTTGGGAGTCAATTTTATTCTAATTGCAATCCAGGGAGAAGTTCTTTTCTGCAATTCATCTAATTCATGCAGTGGGAAAGGCATTGTACTTTTACTTAGCTAATTTTTTTAGATAAAGGCTGAAATTATGAATTTATCCAAATCACTGCCTTCAGCTTGCTCTGTGTCCACAAATTAGAGTCAGTTTGTTGGCTCTTACATTTTAAATTTAGAGTGAGGGTGTTTGTGTGTGAGGAGCTATGTGTCAGTTTGTTGGGGGGCTTTTCTCCCTCCTGTATTTCATATAATGCTGCAGAACTTCTAATTGCAGTCCAAGACTCTTTCTTCTTGACTAAAATTCTGGCTGTAAATTGGCAATTTGTCCTTTTTTCCTCCTTAACTGATGACATAACAGCTGGTATTGATGCAGCGATTGCTGTCAGACAGCATTCTGTAATTTGTATTTCTGGACAGAATTGCCATTAAGTGCTGATTTATCAACTGATATTTTTGGAGATGTATTTTGATTTCATAGGAGCTCTGTATCAGTTGTTATATAAACTCTTATATCACTTGTGCACACTTTTGACTTGTGACTATTCTGTCAATGAGACTTACCCACTTCAGATTGCCAAGTATGGCAGGATCGCAGTAAAGCTGAGACATTTAGATAAAAATAAAGTATTAATGTGACCAAACTAATCTTTATGAAAGTGTGCAAATTCCTAAACTGTCTTTAAAAACACTGAGAAGTCTTACACAAAAACCGTTTCTCATTAAGACAACAACAATCAGGGACTGGCTTTATACTCTTGTAGTTCTCAAATGGAAAACTAATATATATATATACATGTACACACTGTAACATTAAAGGGCAAGATCCCAAAAATTACACTGAGGACAGCTTTACATGACTTATTTAAATTAGGTGACATAGTATGCTCTTATTATATATGTTCTATATTCAAAGAAGCTTTTGTCTTCATTTAGTTTCTATTGCTCATGAGTTACAAAAGATCCACACTGCAGAGCGGATCACATATCTTGTTACATGACTGACTATATAAGAGTAATACATTCTCCCTGAGTGCTAGGACTGGAATCTTCTATGCATACACATTCAGATGATCTTGACTTCTCAGTATCTTTTCTTTAGCTGTCTGCCTGAGCTTTCCTCTGCTCTCATCTTTCCTTCATTTCTCCTGTGGCCACTTCTGTTTCCTATTGTCTGTCTTGCCATTCATAACTCTTTTTTTATGTGAAGATTATTATTGCAGTGAGAGTCTTTAAAAACAGCTTAGACAAGCATCCCTCTGGAATAGCATATAAATATTTGATCTTTTCTTTGAAGAAGGTGATGCACTGAAGGACCTCTTATTGTCGCTTTCAGTTCAGTACTTTTGTGATTCAAAGTCCTTTGTAAATTCGTAGCTGTCACAGAATAAAGCCCCCCGCCCCCCACATGGAGATAATAAAACTTACAGATACAGTTAATTTACACTGTAACATATCTACATGCGTGAATGCATGATGTGTTTTCATGGGGCAAGAATTTACCACTGCTTAGACTAGATAAAATTTATTTTATATTCTGTTTTTCTGTATTTGGAAAACTAACATGAAATAATTTAATGAAAACAATAGCTGTATATTGGGAAAAGTATGGTGTGAAGTATTCAGTCATATTTAGACAACAGTTAGATTATTACTAGTTGCTTTTGCTGAACAAACCCAAGATTTGTGTCTTTCTACAAACAGTTAAAATATTATATCTCTAACAGCTATATTATTTTTATCCTGCAGCTAATATGACTTCAGAGGGATTGAAACTGAAGGATATTATTTTGGTTCATCTGTATATGAAGAGCATGAAAGATTTCAGTGTTATAAACTCAATTTATGAGACAGAATTTGATTTGTGTCCACCAGCAAGGTAGGATTAGACTACTACTACAGTATATTTATGGTACACTGTGATACACTGAATTATTGTTGCTATGTTTGAGAAGCATTTTACCAAATGTTTGTGCCTCAAAGACTTAGAATTAGAGTTTTGTTCCCTTTTGGAGTAATCACATCACAGCTTCTCAAGTCAAAAACGCTAAGGATAGAAATTCTTGCCTTAATATATATCATAAGGCTTACAAATACCCTCCGTTTGGACTTACAGAAGGATAATACATTGTTTGCAAGTCTTAGTTCTCTGTGGATTGAGTGAACTGACAACTGTTTTATATCACTGGGATTTTATTTGCTTTTCATTTTCATCTGATGACCGGCTAGCAGTGCTTCTCAGAATGCATCCCAGGATATCATCAGGCCTCTTTGCCACAAGGGCACATTGTTTGCTTGTGTTCAATTTGGTGTCCATCAGGAACCTTCAGTCACTCTCTGTAAAGCTGCTTTTGGGCCAATAGGCCCCCAAAATACACTGGAACTTGGATTTCTTTCTCCCCAGTTGTAGGACTTGCAGCTTCTTGCTGAACTGGGAGAAGTTCCTGTGTGCCTGTTTCTTCAGCCTGTCAAGATCCATGTGGATAGCAACTTGCCAAGGGTACACTGTGTCACATCATCCAGGTTATATGAATGAAGATGTTGAGCAGGACTGGACCCAGTATAGGCTCCTGGGTGTTCGCCTGTGAAACTTAGTGCCACTGATCCCACCCTCT
>NW_020955246.1:386959-389724 GCF_003031625.1 Empidonax traillii | reverse complement strand
CCGGCCTTCCCTCCTGCTCAGAGAATCAAAAAGTTAATTACTGTAATTTGCAAAATGTACATACAGTGCCTTAGTACATGGAAATCATCGAGGTGGGTCTGAAACACTGCAAGAGTGCCTTGGCACCTCACCACCACTTTTGCCATTCTTCTTTATTTCAGCTCTATGCAATGTGTCTGTTTGCAATTCTGTTGTGTTCTGTGCTAAGTAGAAAAAGATGGCTGTTCCTAATTGTCTCCTAGCTCTACACACAAGTTTTATTCCTGTGTCTTTTGTTTATTCCCTTCCTTCTGATTACAGAAAATCATTCCATGCAAAAAAAATTGCCTACCTTCATCATTTAGCTAGCATTCAGGAAGGCTCAGCAGGACAGTACTTTGAAACAAAGATCCTTTATTTTCACTTCACTGGTGGTTAACTAACTGTATTTTCATATTAAGATGAAAGTTCATATCATTTTGTATTATTCTGAGTTCTCCATTGCTCCATGGGAGCTTCTAGCTGCTGAGCAATTTTGAAAAATCTGGTCATGTGTAAGGGAGACTCAAAATTTTAGAAGTACTCATATATAATACAGATATTGCTATTTTCTGAAAATGTGAATTTATATGGCAGTTGAATAAATATAACAGTGGTTATTGTCATCATATATTTTTCATTTATCAGTGATACATCTGTGCTTTCTGGATATTGAATGCTACTTGATAATAAAATTCTGCTCTAAGTCACTCTTACCTAAGTAAACTTAAGAGTGAAACTTTAGTCTGCTGAATTCCAATTATGATCCTGAACAGACAGTTTTGATATACTGGGCAATGGTAGGGTAAGAAATTTAGCAAAGTTATAAGAGTCTTTTTAGGGACTGCAGTTATTATTTGCTATGAAGTGTAGAAGTATTAATGAAGTTTCACTCTGAAACCACTATTGTTGCGTATATAAAAACAGAGCCTAGAGAATGCTGGAATACAAAAATTAGATGTAGCCTTTAAAAGATCCAAGGAGGTGAAGGGGTAAAGAATCAACACAACACCAGTAGATTAAATGCTGGGATTTGTTTCATATTCCTATTTTAGGTTTTCCAGGGGGTATTCATGTATTATATGATAACTCCATTAAAACTGAAAGATTCTTGTGGTAATTACAAAAGCAACCACTTACTTGAGATTTGTTTCAGGGTTTTTATTTGGTTAATTTGTATTTGCTAAACATATTTGTCAATTACCTGCGGTCCTTTAAACATGTAAATATGCTTGATGGTTGAGTTGAAGGCCACCACATAAAAAGAATTCAAAATAACTTTAAATAGACTGGAGGACTACTGTCTCCTGCAGAGTTGTTCTTTTCTAGGGAAGTCTTGCAGTAGAAGTGTCTGCTTTGTGTGTATCGTAGGCCTGATACTCGGTTGTATTGTGGGCACGTGCAAGACGGGAATATCCACAAGTGCATGAGAAGTTTCTCCTCTGGCTGAGCTGCCAAATGTTTAGAGAGGTCCAAGTACAGAATAAAATTTATGGACAGAAGAAAGTGAAAACAGAACAAGTTAAAACATGAAAGGCCTGTTTATGCAACCTGTTTTTTTCTTTCTGCTCCCCTCCCATTCAACTGAGTGACAGTTATACCAGCCTGTGATTCACTGTAAGGGTCTGTGCAGAGCCTTCTGAAGATTCAGAGGAATTTTGACTAGGAAAACAACTCTCTTTCCTCAACAATTGAGGACCTGGGATTCTTCTGAGTCATTTTTGATGAGAGTTTGTTTTCTCAGCAAAAATGCCTTTGGCTTTCAGGGGGTTTAATAACAGCTCAGAAATGAGACGTCTCAATTACGGTTTACTTTCTCATTTATCTTTTCATATTTTTGGGTCCCATTTCTCTCCCAGAAAGATTTAAAATATTCTCTATTAAGGTTGCAGGTTTTCTCATAGCTAGAGATATGCTATCTGATTTAAGATTTTGATTATCAAGATGTCTTGATGCAGCTGTGGCCCTAAACAACTAGAGATGTTTAAATGCTAAATAGAGATTACTTTCAGTTATGTAGTGGTATTAAAGATATGGCCTTTAAAATCTATTTAAAAAATAAGCAGTAGGTGGAAGATCCACAAAGATTCTGGTTTTAAGCTTCACTTTGAAAAGCTCTGCATGGCTAGGCAAAACCAGAAGTTTCTATTCCATCTGTAAGCTTTCCTCTGGCTTCCAGATCAAGTGCCTATGTAATTATAATGATGAGGTATAAAAAGCTTTAAAAATTTAGCACAGTTGCACTCTTTTTCAACAGTAGTATACTGAAAGATTTGGGATGGTTTTGAATTATTTGAAATATCTTAAAGATACTTATTGTTTTATTATAAGGGCTGAGGCATACAGATGTAACATTTCCTTAAAATTGGAATCCTACTAAAATCTACTGATGTAGAGGTTAGTTGATTACCATGGATAGCTTCAAGAAGTCTGTGTTTGCAATTAAAAATGTTTTATTAGTTTGAGTGAGATTCCTCATAGCGTTCACTTAAAATAAGGAGTTAAATTTCAGCTATAGGTATAGATGCAGGTGAAACTTCCCCATGGCACTGGACTAGGTGATGTCCTAGTTATAATTTTCGTTCCATTGTCTGTGACTATTTCAATTTTTTGTTCCAGTTGGAAAAGCAATTATACCAAAGACATTGTTGCTCAGTGGAACTGAACCATGGGACTGCACAACTCTCTGGTGCATCATCCACTCCTCCCAGTTCTGTATTATCTTCATACTTACCAAGGGTACACTG
>NW_020955246.1:378085-386716 GCF_003031625.1 Empidonax traillii | reverse complement strand
AGTTATAATTTTCGTTCCATTGTCTGTGACTATTTCAATTTTTTGTTCCAGTTGGAAAAGCAATTATACCAAAGACATTGTTGCTCAGTGGAACTGAACCATGGGACTGCACAACTCTCTGGTGCATCATCCACTCCTCCCAGTTCTGTATTATCTTCATACTTACCAAGGGTACACTGTGTCCAATCATCCAAATTATGAATGAAGATGTTGAACAGGACTGGACCCAGTATAGGCTTCTCCAGGATGTTCATCTATGAGACTTTGTGCCACTTATCCCACCCTCTGGGCCTGGTTGTTCATCCAGTTTTCAATCCACCTCACTGTCTACTCTTCTGGTCCGTACATCAACAGCTTCTCTTTCAGGGTGTTACAGGAGAGTGTCAAAAGCACTACCAGTGCCCTAGTCCAATGATTATTAAATCTTTCTTAGAGTGATTATGTTTGGAAACTTCTAGGTGTTTGTGACAAATGTTACTCACCTTGTTCAATTTTTCTTTTTTTAAATACAAAACCAAAATATTTAGCTGAGGAGTTGCTTTAGATTCACGAGATGTGATCCAATGCAGTTGTTCTTAATTTCTTTTGTTTCCATCGGATAATCAGCTTTAGTGAACTTACATATTCAGTTAGAATGCAATATGAAAAGTAATTACAGAGATGCTAACACTTTTATTCATAGATTCCCAAAGCACAGTATTTTTAATATCTGTTGTACAGAATCTTGTATGTTGCATCTAAGTCTACCTCTGAGACTGCTTGATGGTCTAGGTGTGCAGTATGCGACTCCTGTGTTATTTGGGTGTGGTGGGTTTGTTTTTCATTGGAAACTGGATAACAAACACCTAGCCCATGAAATTTTTGTTTTGTTTTTTTAATAGCTGTGTGTTAAAACTAGTTTTCCGTTTGTATTTTTTTATTACCTTTATTAAGAGGGCTTGTTTCTTTTCACAGTAATTTGTGTTCTTACGCATCTGAGACAATGTGCTTGACAATGCAATTGCTCTAGCTTGAAAAATTCCACTTGGGTCATAGGTTAATACAGGTTGCAAGGGACCTCTGGAGGTCATATAGTCCAATCCTGTGCTCAAAGCAGGGTCAGCAGTGAGGTCATACCTCTTGTCTTCTTGATACTTTTGAAACCAACTGTTTAGCAATTTTCTAATGTAAAATACTATATTTTGTACTCTTTTTACAGAATATAAAGTGTAGTAGAAGAATGAGAATTTTAAGTATAGCAAGACAAATATTTGAAAGACATTGTTAAGATAATCATAGACTGACATTCCCCTACACTGTCTGGGTGTCAGACTCAAAGGTGGCAGGAGGAGGCTTCTTCAAGATGCTGTTGTAGGCCAGGATTACTAAATCACAGAGGAATGGTAGTGTTGGCTGTGTGTGCCTTCAGGGAGGAATCAGTTGGCAGCCACATGATCATCCATCAGTAAAGTAACAGGTAGAAAGATTAGAAAGTTACAGGAAAGTGGCTTTTTATGATTATTATTATGGAACAAACAGATTTCATAGAGTCATAGAATATCCTGAGTTGGAATGGACCCACAAGAATCATCAAAATCTGGCTCCTTGTCCTTGAAAGGACACCCCCAAGAATCACCATGTGACTGAGAGTGTGGTTCAAATCCTTCTTGAACTCTTGCAGACTTGTTTCCATGACCACTTCCTTGGGGAGCCTGTTCCAGTGGCCAACCACCCTCCTGGGTGTAGAGCCTTTCCCTAATATCTAACCTAAATCTCCTGTGACACAGCTTCATGCCCTTCCCTGAAGTCCTGTCACTGGTCACCACAGAGAAAAGATCAGTGTCTGCCCCTCTTTCTCCCCTCATGAGGAAGTTGTAGACTGCAGTGAAGTTTCCCCTCAATCTCCTCTTTTCCAGGCTGAACAGACCAAGTGACCTCAGCTGCTCAGCTTCCACTCAAGACCCTTCACCATCCTTTTTGCCCTCCTTTGGATCTCTCCAGTAGCTTAGTATCTTTCTTATATTGTGGTGCTCAAAACTGCACACAATAGTCAAGGTGAGGCCACACCAGTGCAGAGCAGAGCAAGACAATTCTCTCCCTCAGCTGGCTTGTGATGCTTTGCCTGATGCCCCCCAGGACACAATTGGCCCTCCTGGCTGCCAGGGCACTGCTGACTCATGTTCAACTTGCCGTCAGACAGGACCCCTGGGTCTATTTCCACGTCATTTCATCTATGTTGCATTTTTGTTTATGTCACATATTTATTTATGTTGCATTTTGTCCTGAAGAAAAATTATACAGTGGTTTGCATGGTTGCATTATTGCATTATGCACAGAGACCTGGTTGTGGGAGTTCTCACAAGCAGTACACTGGAAGCACTGACTTAAGGGTGTGGATCTGCACTAAATTAGCAAAATTGTCTTGAAAATTTACCAACCCAAGCAGAAAATCCAATCATCCGTGCCTGTGATAATGGTAATGAGGAAAAAATATTGTATTTGCATGTGAGAGGTGGGGATAAAAATGGTTTTAGAAGAAATAAGCAAGAATATAGCTTGGAAGAAATAAACAAGATGAGAAGAATTTTACAAAGTTATGTTACATGATAGGTAAAGACAAGTAATTTTTGGTTGGATTCCTGCTGGGAGCTGAATGGCTTTTTTATGCATGGACTGCAAACATAATTATTTTTCAGGCTTTGAAATGTTGATTTCCACACACACATCCCCAAACCCCCTGCTTTTTTACTGGCCACATGCAACAGACTGTCTGTCTTTCCATCAAGGCACTCAGTTTTCCTGAGAGGAAACAAAAAGGAACTTTATAAATGAGTACTGAAGCAGATTTTAAGCCCTGTCATATGTGTGTATCTGTCATGCAACTGAAAGTATAGCAGGAAAATATGCTCAGTATTACATGATAACGTGAGAAGGGTATAAAGGAACTATAAGCTCCTGCTTTTTCAGATGACTTTGACACTGTCTTTCACAACATCCTCACAGGCAAAGTCAAGAAGTACAGATTGGATGAGTGGGCAGTGAGTTGGGTTGAGAACTGGCTGAATGGCAGATCCCAGAGGGTTGTAATCAATGGCACAGGGTCTAGTTGGAGGCCTGCCACTGGTGGTGTCCCCCAAGGTTCAATACTGGGCCCAGTATTGTTTAACTTACTAGTCGATAACTTGGTTGACAGGGTAGACAGGGTAGAGTCTCCTCAGCAAGTTCATGGACAATAAGCTGGAAGGAGTGCTCTAGAGGGCTGTGCAGCCCTTCAATTCAACAGGTTGAAGAGATAGACAATGGACTGTCTGAAATTTAACAAAGGTAAATGCAGGGTCCTGCACCTGGGGAGGAATAGCCCCAGGCACCAGTACATGCTGGGGGTATACTTCTGGAAAGCCATTCTGTGGAGAAGGAGCTGCAGGTCCTGTTGAACAACAAGCTGTCCATGAGCCAGCAGTGTGCTCTTGAGGCTAAGAATGCAAATGGTGTCCTGGGATGCATTTGGAAGAGCATTGCCAGCTGGTCAAAGGAAGTGATCCTGCCCCTCTGCTCAGCCCTAGTGAGATGCATCTGGAGTGCTGTGTCCAGTTCTGGGCTCCTCAGTGCAAGGAGGAGCACAGATAAGTTGCTCCTGGAGCATGTCCAGTGGACGATGACAAAAGTAATTAAGGGAATGGAGCATCTCTCATACAAGGAAAGGCTGAGGGAGATGGACCTGTTCAGCCTCAAGAAGAGACAACTGAGAGGGGACCTCATAAATGTCTACAAGTGTCTCAAGAGGAAGGAACCAGGCTCTTCTCAGTAGTGCCAAGGAGTAGGACAAGCGAGTATGGGCAGAAACTGATACACAGGAAGGTCCACCTGAACATGAGAAAAAACTTCTTTGCTGTGCAGGTGACTGAGCACTAGAACAGATTGCCCAGAGAGGTTTTTGGAGTCTCTGACTGGAGACATTTAAGAGCCATCTGGATGCAATTCTATGCCCTGTGCTCTAGGATGAGCCTGCTTGAGCACAGAGATTGGACCAGATGACCATTGTGGTCCCTTCCAACCTTACCCATTCTGTGATTCCATGATTCAGTGAAACTGAACCTCTAGACCAAACACTGGAAGCAAATTCAGTGACAAATGTCAAAAAAGACTGCTTTGCATAACTTACCTGGCACTTCCAGAGTAGTGTGGTCAAGGTTTTTTTTAAAAAAGAACTGATGAATTCTTAATAAAGTAATACACATTAAAAATAAAATAAAATAAAATAAAATAAAATAAAATAAAATAAAATAAAATAAAATAAAATATAAAATAAAATAAATAAAATAAAATAAAATAAAATAAAATAAAATAAAATAAATAAACCATTGGCTGTGGTGCTAGTTTCTCCTTGGTAATGGAAATTATCTTGTTGGAAATATGAAGCTGATCATTATTTGGAGAGCAGATAAGTGTTAATGCCAGAAGGTTGTTGTGATACTCTAACTTTTGTTATATATTCTTGGCAAAATTTCCTAACATACTGTCCAGACCAAAAAAACACGGAAAATCAGTGTTGGAGGCTGGTGCAAGCAAACTTACTGTTTGAAAAAAACAATTCTCCTGTTTTTCAGAGTATGTGTTGAAATTCCATTACCTGATGGAGTACTGTTTTGCATTGACTGCCTTGCACATAAGTACGACATTGCAACGGATGATGTGTTACATGATGAAAAGCTGGTCATGCATGTACAGAGCATTTCCCACTGGGCACCTGCTTGCATAGGACCTTACAGTCAGTCCATCAAGGTAGGGAATTTATGTTACTTCATGGGAACTATATGTCTGTTTACTGGAATAAATACAGTTGTAAAGTCTCTTTCTCTCCCATCTGAATGTGCAAAAGAAAATGAGTTTAAAAAAAGAAACCAAATTAAAAATGAGCATTTTTCATTTATGGTTTTAAAACTTATGGAAAAACTTAACTCTCATCTGTCTTTTGTTTTGTGATAATAAAACTGATTAAAGTATTCTTTGCAGAGAATCTCAAAAACAGCATACTTCTGTTGTATATGTAATTAGACAAAAAAACTGTGTCTCATATATACTTTTATAATCTGCCTAGAATATAAACAGAATTTAGGAACCGCTGAGGCTATTTCAATGTCCTTGTTAAAGCTCAAATATTATTTCTAGGTAAGTCAATCCTAAAATGCTTATTTAATGAAATCCTTCTTGAGGCTTGTGGTACTGCCTAAGCATTTAAAACAAAAGCAAAGTTGAAGAACTGTTCTTTTTCCCAAAATAATAACAAACTTAACCGAATATTACATGCTACTTAGAAGTATGAAAATGAGGCAGTAAAGTATCATGGAAAAGTGGACCAAAATTTGCATAAAAAGATTTTCTCCTAATATTTTATTTCTTGCCCAGCTAGTACCATTCTGACAACTAGTGAACTGTCTCAACCTTTTCTGTTGCAAAATATATATATATTCTTATCTTACCAATACTCCTCTTCTGTAATACATTGTCCAGTCTTGCGCAGACTGATCTAAGTGACGTGGTATGACATCTGTTTAAATTTCCTGAAACTTCTTTGAGTCTTCAAACCTATCTAGTATAATGGCCATGAAATTTCGCTTTGTTTTGTCTTTGTACTATTTTATGGAAAATTTCAGGAATAGTATTTTGCTTCAGAAGCTCATGTGGAATTTGTTTTATTTTTAGGAAGAAATGTTGGTGCATTACTGCTCTATGAATTCTGTTCTTATAGGAGGGTGGAGTTTTATCATCTGTGTATATCCCTTTTTCTTGGTTTATTAGACTTTATTCCATTCAGTCTTACACCTTAATGATCATAATTGTAACGTGGCATGCATAATCCTGCAAAGATAAAATTTAATAAGCTTTTCATCTTTGTTATTTGGAGAAACTTCTCTAATACAACTTTAATACAACATTGCAGCTAGTCTGTATGTCATGGAACTGGCATCGACTAAATTTGAAAAAGGGAATGAACTGACGATTGCTTCAGTAACCCAGAGAACAAGCTTATGCTGCAAATGGACAATAAGTAGACACTGCCAGATCTTCTGGTGGTATGGGACAGTAAACATACTCAAGGGAAGGTTCATATCTCTTCAGATATAGTGTAACCAGTAACATTGGTCAGCAAATCCAACGTTAGGAAAAAACTTTCTACTGGTGTGTTATGTTTTGCTTTATTTTCTTTTACCCCCAAATGAACATTTTAGTCAAGCAACATTATTTTCCTGTGAGGTGTAAAATAAGTATTTTTGCTTTTAAGAACTGATTACCACAGGAGTAAAGTAACAGTAGTGAAAAGCTGAACTTCTGCTACAGGATCATTCAATGGTCATTGTTCATGGCTATGTTCTGTATCTAGTCCACAAACACCTCTATGGGGAATGGTAGGATACATGCCAGCAATATTTTTAAATTTCCTTTGCAGATTTTGCCTTACTACTACCAACAATGAATTTCATCTGAGTATCAATATTAAACAGTCTGGGTTTGTCTTGCTTTTGGTAACATATTTCTATTCTGCAGAGCTCGATCCAATACATATCAAATGTACTGGAATAAGTAAACATTTCGCTAAAAGTTCTAAAATAGCATGTATAGGATGTAACTTGTAAAACCTTTTCATAAGAATACATCATAGAAGTTTATGTATATAAGCACATAAACAATGTATTTGAATTTTAAAATTTACTAATGGAAGAGATAGGTTTTGTATCTTCCTAAACATGAAATTTCCAAATTTAAAATCTACTTTAGGTGTTTTTAGAACTTCCTGGGCCTATGTATGGACAACTAAGTATTAAGCTCTTAAGTTCACCAGTGGAAATAAGCACTTCAATATATTTAAGGAATGGAATATATTTTTCATAATAATTAAGGAATATATATATGGGAACAAAAAGTCAAAATTTGAAATTTGCCAGGAGAATGTCCTAACCTAAGTCTGATAGACACCAAACAATTCTGGCAGAATGAAATTAGAATTTTCAAAGTATTTATAGCAAAAATCTTCCTCTTTTGAGATTAACATTCTTTAAAAACATCTTCAGTGTTTCTACTTGTAAGATGTAGACAGGAACTGTTCGAAGATGCAATAAGACTGACTTTCTTATTAAGAAGAAAAACCTGAGATCATTTAATATGATTTTCCTGGTCCAACTCCACCAGTCTTAATGTCTGTGTCAGCAACTGATGTAAGTTACATCAGTTCTTGTAAAGGCTGATTTCTGCTGATTTCATCAAGGTAAAACAAGTATTATGATTATGTCCTTCTAACAGTATTAACATAGGCTATTGAGGCTGTCCAACCTGGGAGTACATGATGATGCATGATTTTTCTTCCTGCAGATCTTTGCTCTGCAATGAGCACTAGCCCAGTTTGTGCTAGTCATTGGTAGTAGCTCAGTATTTTTACTAAAGATACTTCATGTTCTTACTGGTTTTTATCACATGATTATTTTATTTTTATGATTTAATTATTTTTTACCAGGAGATTAGAAGATTTATCAAGACTAAGCAGTAATTGGTAGCTTGTATAGAAAAAACTTACTTATCATCCTCAGAAAAGCAAACAGCACAGCTCTAAATTAGTGAGTTAAACATGAAGATGCACTGCAAGGCAGTATTTGGAGTGAGAAATTTATACTGAGACCTTTCATGATTATTTATTTTGTGAAAACATTCTTTGAGGTTTTATGAACTGTGAGCATAGTTCATTTAAAAAGGATTTTAAAAAAAGCCCCATGCAGCTGAAACACTAACCACAAATTTTTGCCTAAGAATGCGTGGAAAGTTGACAGTGTTTATACCAGATGTTCTTCTAGTATGTTAATGTAATTTAAAAGTCTATTTGCACCTACAATTTGTTTGCTTTGGAAAGGTTTCTTAATGTTTTTCTATCTAGAAATTAAAAAATAAACTGCCGCAGTAGAATTTATCATACCTCAGATTCTACAATATTTTTTCATGGTAACATAATGTATTTTATACATATACCAAGATGTATGCATCTATTACTTGATTATGTCTGTTGAACCTTTTAGCTTTTCCTTGTGACCTCAGCTCTTTCCCTCTGAGAGCTGTCAAATCCCAGTTTGAACAATCCTTCAGGCATCTTTTTCTCAGTTTTTTCCTCTGCACTATCTTAACCCAGTAGCTTCCTTCCCATCTTCTTCCTTTTGTGAGTCAACAAAAGTATATTAAGTTATACCATATCTAGTAGTATGGGGATAGAATACCTGAAGCTTCCAGTCTAAATAATGTTCCTCTGGGATTGATACTTGGGATGATATTGTTAGCATTTTAGTCAACTACTTGGACAATAACACGTCTAGCAGGATTGTGGATGACAGTAATTTAGATAGTGCTTTATGCCTTGGAGGGTCAAGGCTGTCATTTGGAGGTACCTAGACAAGCAGCTAAGAACAAAAGCCTCATGAAATTGAACAGAAATAAAGGAAAAGTCCTACAGCTAGGACAGAATAGTCCCATGAAGCAATGTAGGAAGGGAACTGACTCCAGAGTAGATCTACAAAGAAGTAACTAGAGGTCATGATTGTCAGCATTCTAAATGTTAATTGGAAGTTCGCTGTTGCAGCAATGAGGGCTAACTTAATACAAGGCAGGACTGGC
>NW_020955246.1:358085-373085 GCF_003031625.1 Empidonax traillii | reverse complement strand
CAGTTCCATAGTACCTGGAATGTTTTATTTAAAATAAAATGTATATTTTCCTATTTATCCTTCTTTGTGAACAACCTTT
Organism: Empidonax traillii; assembly: GCF_003031625.1. Classification (NCBI taxonomy): domain Eukaryota; kingdom Metazoa; phylum Chordata; class Aves; order Passeriformes; family Tyrannidae; genus Empidonax; species Empidonax traillii. The sequence continues at coordinate 373,006 of NW_020955246.1, read as the reverse complement.
TTTTTTCCTTATGTGGCCCCCATGAAGTCCAAAAGAATTCTTCGTGGTTTGCCTATTCCTTAATGTGAAAAGGGAGACCCTCGTTCTAGTTAATTCTGTAATTAAAGGACAAATAGTTTTCTAAGTCATATTAAGCCAATTGCAAGGGAAGAAAATATTCAGTGTCATATTTTGAAGTCCAGATGAATCTGTTCAACAACCTGTGATGTCGGTGGTATGGTTATCCTAGTGGTACACTAACCTTGGTGGCAGGCTCATTCTGGTACCTTCTACGCAGATGAAGAATCTTTAACAGAGTGTCAACAACATAGCAGTAACTATGACTCTTAGAGTATTTTGAACACTCTTATAAACTTTGGACCAGTAAATGGCTGACAGTTTTCTTTCATGATGTACGAAAAAAGGGATATTGTAATTTAAACGTGTAAATGTCACTGCTATCTGTTTACTGGTCACCATTGTTGCAAGGGAGTTCATCCACGTCAGTCTTGTATATGCTGTACTTCTACTCCAATAGGAAGATTTATTTCCTAGCTTCTTTAAAGAGACCTGATACCAAAATCAGTTTAAAATTTTGCTTTAAGTTAAAAAGAATAAAAGGGGAAGCAACTGTATAGAAAAAATAGCATAGCAGTAATTAATCCCAGTCTTATTTGGGATGTCTTATTCTACAAGCTAATCAGTTCTGTCCTTGGCAGAGATGAGTGTTTCTGACCTAAGAAACATAGGAATAATGATTGTTAGGAAGGGAATGAGAGCATTTTTGTTTCACCACTTTCTTTAAAAAACACAAGTTTTTAAGCCATTTCCAGTGTTATTGTTTCCTATGAAAAATGTCAAGGGATGACCAGTATCATCAAAAACATAGGTTAAAAAATGTTATAATAGACAAAATTGCACCTTCAAATGTTATACTGACTGTCTTGGGAAAAGATTTGGCTTTGTAATAACCAGCAATAAATACCACAATCAAAAAAACTGTCACTGAGAGAAGTGCTTTAGAATCCCTAAGACTCAATGTCCAAGTAGTGAGTAAGCCCAGAAAGAACAAAAGGCACAATTTTAATCATAAACCATGAGGACTGTACAACTGAGTCTGACACTAATGTCAAAATGTCCGAAAGAGAGAGTTTAAAAAGTTCATTAGTTTACTTGCTTAGAAGATCGAACAAAAGTATTCACTCTGACTTGCAAATCCTTCACTTCATTTCTTATCCTTCAGACTATTTATCAGCTCACTCAGATCCATAAACAAGGGGACCTGGGCAGGTCAGCTACCGTAAGCTCTGTCTACTACTACTCCATCCTTGAAACCCTCACCGAAACCTCAATCCCTTTTTGTGCATTCAGCAAGTTTCCCATGGACAACAAGAGACTTTCTCTACAGATTCCATAACAGAAAGAGCCTCTTGACCAAAAGTCTTGTCGTATTCTGTACTGCCTCTACTCTGTATGCCCATAAGCCCCCTTGAAGGCTTACAAGAAAAGGACCAAAATTTTTAAAAATTGAAATAAACATCTTCATTTCCCTATTAGACCAACTATGTTTTCACTATTCTCCACTGTACTGGATTTTATAAAACCATAAACATGAATATAGCCCCACAAGTAGCCAACCTTTTAATTAGCTGCCTTGAAAAAGAGTTTCTAAATAATGTATATATCATGGCATGTCTGACATATACAGATGCAAAAACTATCTTAACTGGAAACTTAGACTCCTTTGTTGATTTCCACCACAAATTCAGTAGTTATATGAGTCCACCTATTTCCATAAAATAAAAATCTGTATCACACTTTAGAAAATGTAATAAACAGTCAGACCCTTAAATCAGACATTTATTGTATGCAGAACACATGACATGTTCATCTCTGCTATCTAAAAGGGATTTTAATGATAAAATGACTCCTGTGAAAAGAGCCATCTAAATACAGTATTTAGGAAGTACTTACTGGAAAGAATACGCCATTACTGATCCTAAATCCTTAGTTGTCACCATCCATCCATGGAACTTCTAGAACATCATTACACAGGTATAGTCTTTAACAGAAAAAAGATCCTATTTTGGAAAAAAAAAATCTTCCTAGAAAAATCTCAGAACCACCCACTGTGGTGTTCAAACAGCCCTCTAGCCTTGCTGAGCTTCTTGGTAGAAGCAAATGCTGTGCAACTCAAAATATTCTTAATGGATCAAGAGAGTGCCTGAGTATGAAGCGGGAAACTTGCCAAGGCATCTCTAAAATAAATAATCCCTACAACAGACTTATTAAACATCTTTGTATTCTATACCAACACTTTCTGGATTTTAATATATTTCAAAAGCTTTCATGCCAATTTTGCAAGTGAAGCTGAGCCACCAGTATGCCCCAGACTGAATAGTACAAGAAGTCTTTAAAGAACCAAAAACCACCCAGGTAAACGTTTTTAATAAAACAGTCATTCTGTAGTCTCTCAAGCGAAACTCCAAAAAATATCTTCAGAAGATGAGAATAAGGACTCAGATTTGTAATTCTATTGTAATTTAAAAAAAAAAAAAATTCTACTAAAAACATACTGTGATTTTGTTTCCACTATAATATTTCTAAACTTCTGTATGCTTTAGAGGCTATAACCTACTTGTATTGGTGTCTCTCCTAAGTTCTCCCCTTTCATCTTGCTCTCCTAAAATCTCTCCTCCATACCTTCCATTGTTCTTAAAAGATAACATAATTGATACCTAGGTAGGTCTCCTCACCTTGTATTTAACTTCAAAAGCTGTTGCATTATTTCCTATCAACATGCCCATTATTCATACTTTTTCCAGTTCTGCTTCACTATATTTTACAGTAAGGATGCTCACCACAGTTCAGACATCTTTTTCAAGATTATGTATTCACCACTGGCAAATTTACTTGGGTCCACTACATTATCTTGGCATCTTGGCACCACAGATCTTTCCCTCCCCCATCCCAGTTTGTTTTTGTTTGTGAATTTGATGCTTGAGAGCCTGAGGGTTGAACTCAGTAACTGAAACATTGTCTCTTTCTCTAGAGGTTCAGTTATGTGATTATTGTGACAGGTTTGAAGTGCTCATGTTCTTTCTCTTTGAATTTTCTCTAGGTTAACTGCTTGTGAGCCATGCCATGCCCTAGATAATTCATCTCTAGACATTGGCTAACATATACAGAAACAATGTCTTTTTTCTTTGTGTAGCTGGTATTTCTGCTGACTTAGGTTTGCCGAAATTCCACGTGTAAGGACACCTTGTGTAACTGTATACCTACTGGAACACTCATATGGACCAACTCTTCTTTTCTCCATGCTTGTTTCCTAAAGTATCCATACACTTGTTTGTCCATAATAGATGTCATCTACTATAGTATAGTTTTATGGTTATATGGGAAGGTGTCCAAAACTTACCAGACATTTCAAGACATCACGTTAGTAATTTCTGTACTTTTATTTCTCTGGAGAAGTACTCTTCTACAGCAACAGCCCCCAGGAAGCATAGCTATATTGTTGCTGTAGTACAGACAGTAAATTCAAGCTGAACTGGCTGTGGTAAATTGCTGCCCTCCATATCATTACACACTGAAATAAAATTGAACCTCAAAAGTGTGTCAAAATTCTCTTTTCTAACCAGATTTTGATGTCTGTTCTGTCACCTGTTTTAAATGTGAAACCTCATTTCTCTTAGCTGTTTTTTGCTACTGAAACCATAGTCACTTAAGCTGGGGAACTGAAGCACTGTGCTGCTCTTCAGGCTGTTCTCCTTCTTGCATTCTTTCATTGCAAGTAAACCGCATGGGATCTATCTCCCTCAGGCAATGCAAGCAAACAGGGTGGTTATCTTGAGAGTGTGGGGGTGTTTTCCCTGGCTCTTGGTGAGACCATCTACCATTTAAGTAGATTTTTAGCTGTTTCCCATATCCCCACCCTTCCTTTTTTTAATCTCCCTTTTTTATTATTTTATTTTTTCTTTTTTTTTCTTATTTTTTTCCAAGGGACCACAAATGATTTTCATCCTTCTATTTCTGTTGACTAAGCTTCCTTTTACCACTGTCAAGACTTGAGAAACATCATTCTCATGTGCCAACATTATCAAGTTCTCTCTGTTGTTGAAGGACAGCTTTCAGCTCAACTCTAGGTAACATTTCAGGGCTTGGACACATTTCATCCTTGAGTTGAATTGTGCTATTTCTCACCACAAACGATCTTAATCTAACAAAAAAAGCCAGCCTTGAAATCCCGTGAGAGAATTCTGTTTCAGAACATTCTCTTAGTAGCTCTTTGTAATAACACAGGACAACATTTTCAGAATCTGTTAGTCAACCTGACTGTTGCGTTTTAGGGCAGCTTAAAATGGAAAAGCCAAACTTACATGCATGCCTGTGCCCACATTCCCACGTGTCTTAGGCTTAAAGAGTCTAGGATTTGATATCTTTGCACCAGAGACCAATTTTTGACATCTCTTTATTTTTTGTTTGTTTTCAAGGCTAACTAAAGTGTTTTCAAAGGTTTACATATTTTTCCTCCATGATTGTTACTTATTTGAAATTAATTTCTGGTTATTTGTCTTCTGCTGAACCTCCATGTGTTCTTAATTTGTGGTGACTTATTCCTACAGATGTTAATTTATGAAAGCACCTTGTAAATGACATTTTCTCATGCCTTACTTCTTGAACCAATTCTCTTTTTCAGTAAGCACACTAAACTAATGTTGAGGAGTTTGTATCTTGCAGTTGCAGTCCAGACAGGGTTAAAAAGAAGTTCATTTTGTCTAATTAGATATATATTTAGAGAAAATTGCGTATTCATTGTCTGCTAGGTAAGATTATTTTTTTATTATATGATATTAGTGAGACTTTCTCTTTGCAATTAGAACTCTGTTGAATTAATTTTCCTCTAAATATCTTAAAAACTGTTTGTGAAATGTTTTGTGGTCCTTTGGAGATGAAAAGTAGTGTATAAATGTAAGATTACCTGGTTTTATTAGGCAGAGAAGTTATTTTATTTTTCATTCATATATGTATATATATATATATGTTTTTCTGTGATTCTTTGCACTTACATTTGGTAAGAAAGAGTTTGGTGGGTTTTTTTGTACTTGTATGCTATATTTCCTTCCTTGCTTGCTTCCTTCCTTAGATATAATTAAAACTTGAGATAGTAAATACAAAACACTGTTTAATAGTGTAGGAAATATTTTATAAGTATTTACAAAATAGAATAATAATCTGGAAGCAATTGTTTACAATTAATTTTCATGAAAACAATAGTTGCATGAAAGGAAGAGAAGTACACAAAGGCCTAGAACAATCAGAATATTCTTTAAATATGCCTATCCTGATCTGTTGATTCTAATACTCTTTATGAAATATTGCAATACAGTGTAATGATTGTTTTTTAAATACTGCTCTGATAATACTCTTCATCTTTTTTTAATATATATATATAAAATCTCTTATTAAAGAAGGGTAGGATAATCAGTAACATATTTGTAGAGACTACAGTTTTTAAAATAGAATTTTAATGCCAATCTGAATCCAAATCTCAAGGATGAACTGGGTTACCCACATACATAAGTTTTAATTTAATGTTAATTCCAATTATATATGCCAAGAATTATATGTAACATTCATTTATGCATACTTACTACAATCCAAAATAATCAACAGATTTAGATAAAATATATAAGATCACTGCTGTCTCCATTATATTTCTGCACCTTTTACTGCACCCTGGACCTTTAATTGTAGTACAGTGCAAGGATTATTGTATTCCCATCCTTCGTGCATTAATCTGTCAAAGAAGTATCAGTACTCCTAATCACGTAAATGCCAACAATTACTACTTATGTTGGATACACTGATGTTGATAATATATCCAGTGCTAAATCCTTGTATTAGAATATCCTTATAACTGTAGTTAGTGCGATTTTTCTCTTAACTTTTGTTGGTCCTAGAGCTGGCAAAGGTGCAAAAATGAAGGAAAGCCTGAAAAGGAAAAGAGTAAAGAATTAAATTAAGAGAGAAAAAGTTGCAAAAAATAAAAAAAAAGTAAAATATATCAAATAAAACAAAGTAGCTATTGAAAACATTAAAGGTATGGGTTGAAAAGGGAATGTTGGGAAAGGCCAGTCAAGAAGAGGTTAGCTATAGAATTATAAATAAGAAAAGAGTCAGAGAAAAAAAAAAGGAGAAACTAAAATGAGTCAGACAGAAAGTCAGAAACTAGGCAAAGTGGAGAGAAATGAAGAGAGAGAAGGAAATTCATCCTGCTGGAGATAGTTTCTCCTGTCACTCAGAGATAAGTATTGCCTCTAGAAAGGTCAGTTCAGGCATTGCCAAATGACAGAAGTGATAGGGGAGAACCACATCATCTGATAAAAGGTGAATAAAATAGACCTCAAGAAGTAATTTTTACATTGATAGAACAGTGTTTCCCCCTTGAAATGGTTGGGGAGTTCTGGTGAATATGACTAAACTTTTTTTTCCCTGCCATTTCTGAAGTCACAAATTTCTCACACCTAAATACATGGTGTAGCATATTCTCATGTGGACACAATGTTGAAGCCTTAGAAAAAAACCTGATCTTGAAAGAGGTACTGAATACCAGAACTGTACTTTAAGAATTAGGTAATGTAGTTAAAAATTTCTTTGTCAAGTCTTAACTTATTTGAAAACTATTCTTTGTGAAACAGAGCACATTTTCTATAAAGAAAACACAGCATTACCTTATTTCAGTGAAGATGTTCCTGACTTCAGTACTGTGCCGACAATATAATTCCTGTTTCAGGTTTTTCTTTCTACATTTATGCTCCCTTTCATCCTGTAATTGAGTGTTAGGAATTTGGAGTCTGCAGCTTTTTACAGAAATTAGTAGTGCCAACAGTAACAACAGGAAAAAAACCAAGTGCCAAATTATGTGTAAACCTTCAGGATTTCATTGCCATGGTCATTAAAGTTGCCATATATTTTTAATCCAGTAGATGATGTTAATAATTATCTCATGTTGCAGCATATTCCTTGCATAATTGACAGAATAGTTAGTGAATCCTTTAGACCAGTTTGGTTTGCTCTTTTTCTATTTGTTATTAGTCACATGAGGTAATGTTGCATTTGTAGTTAATTTCCTCTTACTTGAACAAAACTGTTTTACATGATAATTTCAGATTATATTAAGAAATAGAAAGGGCAGAAAGAAAAGAAAGCAGCATGATAAACGTTGTGACCTTCTAGTGAGAAACAGTATGGCATGCATAAAGGACTGCTGCATTAAATGGAGGCGGGGGAGAAGGAAGTGGGTAATTATTTGTAGCAGTGCTTTTACTGTTGTTGGAATGAGACAGACTAACAGTGGCAGCAGTCATTTTGCTGAATCAAAGTCCATGTTAGTCGCATTATACACTGCCACAAAAGGTTGTTAAGGCTGGTATTAGCATGTACCACTGAGGACATTGGAAGGACTCGATCTGTCACACTAAATCGCCTTCTTGCCCTCAACCATTGAAGTCTCCAGCTCCTCTGACATGTTCTTTCATTAATGGCCTGGCCTTGACAACTGATCCTAATTGCCTCTGAACCGCACTTCATGTATTATTGGTGTCTGCCTGCCCTGGTTCATGTCAACAAGCCACAGCATGCACAGGGTGTGCCCGGTGCCTTTTGCTGAAATGATGCTCACATAGTCATTTACCTCTGAGGGTTTGGGTCTCACTGGGAATGAAGTATAAAACTGAAGATCTTCCTGTCTCTTCCTAGTAATACTTTAATGTGGATCTGTGCTATGTACTTATTAGGCATGTATGAAGACTCAGTAAAGCATCAGGCCAATTATGCAAGATTCCATTAAAGCATAGACTGTAAATGCAAAATAAAACTTGCCTGCATTTTAGTTAGTTTATTTATTCCTTCTGAAAAACTTATTCAACTGGAATGTATGGCTTACACATCATTTTTCATAACAAAAATTCTGTTCGTATTTTAAGTAATGTTATAAAAGAAATACTATCTATAATATTGACGGAGTTCCTGTAGATTAAAATGTTCTAACTTTGTAAATAGGTAGGAAAAGGCTCCCATTAGTTGAGGTATAAATTAAAGCCAAAGCTATTTTATAATCTTAATATTCTGTCCTTTTCCATGAAACAGCTTCATAAATATATTTATTAATATATCTGAGGGTGTTTTTAAAACATACATTTTATTTCATAAAGCATAAATTCTAAACCCTTTTAATTTTTAGTCTTGCAGATTGTCAAACTGTATTTAAACTCTACTTCTACAGTATGCATTGTATTTTTTCTGCAAAGTTTTATATTTAAATCTGTAGTAACATATCTGCCTGCCCAAAACATTTGTATTTTTTAAGCATGGCTATGATTTAAGACTTTTATAATTTCTTATAAGATTTTCTATGATTATCTCAGTCATCAAGAAGAATGAATAATTTGAATGGGGAGCCTTTTAAGCAGGCAAGTTCTACCAGTGATAATAAAAAATAAATCACAGAAGCTCTTTGGTGCCAGGTATCATTTAACCTAATCTAGACAGTGACATTTGGGCCACTAACAGCATAATCATAGTTATTGCTACAAATTGCTCCATGTTTGAGTTTTAATGTTATAAGTAAATTATGCCACAGGATAAAATATATGCTTCTTTGGGAATTAAACGTGTTTATTTCAGCAATGCGGATGTGGAATACTAGGAGATGGCAAGTTTTTTTCATGTAGTAATACTGCCACCTTCTGAGCCAGTGAAGAACAATTCAGTTTTCTATCCTAGGGACTTCATAAAGAATATGCTGCAGGTTGGTAGTTTGCTTTGAGTCAGCAGTGTAAGCTCTCACAGTCAAAGAGTCTGAAGATTGCCTGAAACCTATTGCTGAAATTGCTTCAACATCCACTCTGGGAGGTAATTTAACTTTTCATGAACATTGCACTCGTACTGTGAAAGTCTGGCAGACCAGAAGAAATAGGCAGGAAAGTCTATGGTAAAACTTTTGATAAAAATGCTTTTCTAAAGATTTACTATCATTGAAGTCCAAACCCAAAAAATCATTCTCCATACTCTGTCAAAAGACGTATCCTCAGTTAATTTTGATGCAAGAATGACATAGAAAGGTTGTTCAGTGGTTTTAGGGCAGAGGTGGCCACAGCTGGGATTAGAAGATGAAGGGGATTGTGAACGTTCTTTCACCATCATTCATTCAGACAACGTGCCCTTCAGCAGAACAGCAAGCCCTTCTGATTTTCTCGAATTAGGAAGATTAGCATGAAGCGCATAATGCGGGATGATGGAATTTGTCATAATTTGCATTGTCCTGGAAAGATTCAGTTTGATAGAGCGATGCATCTCCAAGCATGTCATGTCCCACGGGCAGGTCATGGAGGAAGCTCGGCAGAAATAATTTCACGATATGTGCATCAGTTGTAAATGCCTCATAACCAATTTGTCAAAAATAATAAAAAAAAAAAAAAAAAAAAGTGGAGGTCAGGAGAGTTGAAGGAGGTGGGCATTTGCCCAAACACATGTGGAAGTTAGATATGGTAACGGTAAATTACACTTGCATCATTTTGGAATAAGACATGATTACATGCAATAAGTGAACACACTGACTACATACTTTCCAAGTTACTGGTTCAAAATTTTTTCTGCAGTATGTAAGAAAGGTAGATCTTTCACCAATTGCATCATAAAGTTTATTTCTGAAAATTCCTTACAGAAATTATCAGACACAAGAGCTTCAGGATCAGTTTTCTGAGCGAATGCTTCTGACCTTGATAATGTTCCCAAACTGCAGATAGAAAAGGATAATCAGCATGTAGTTGACAAAACGGACATGACAGTGTTACTTACATGCTGCGGCATTTCTGGAAATAGGCATGTAGAATTCAGACAGGCAAGGGGAACACACTTATTTACAGTAGCATAGCAAGAAGAAAAGGTCCAATGTCATGAATTGACCATGGTTTATTTATGGACCATCTGACAATGAAGCAACAGTCTTTGGTATTTAGAAATCTCTCTTGCCCAAGAACATTATAACTAGTGCTCATAGGTTATGTTATTTATCATTTCAATATCTGGTTCTACTTGAGGAAGACATTTTGCAACGTCTCCTGTATTTGTCTGTCTTTATATATTTCAAACAACAGATTAATGCCGGTGGTTCAGTAACACTGATCATTTGTGACAGATGAGCATTTGCGAGTTGAGTGTCTAATAACAAAATCAAAATAAAAAAGGGAAAAATAAAAAGGAAATTGTCACTTCTAAGGACCTCCTTTACTGTATGTGGGATCCAAATAATACTTTCTACCTGAGGTTGGTCATCAGGCTGCTGTCTTTCAGATGGTTGTTATTATAGAATTCTGATTTTTGAAAACTGAATTACCTTAGGGTACAACTCACCATAAATAAATCTTTCAACACCCGGTACCTGGAATCAAGATATATGTGAAACTAATAACACTGCACAGTTACAATTTGATCAAGTGTGTTGGTGTGGGGTTTTGGAACAAAGTATTTATAGGTTTCTGCATAAAAAATGTGTTTTAATAATGTCAACCCAAATCACTCAAAATATTTTTTGCTCTGCAAAACAGTAGTTTTCTGTATAGGTTCTGTGAGGTTTTTATCTCTTCATTTCCCACAGTTTACAGCTTTAAGTTTTCAGGCAAATTGCTGTGCTACTCGGGGATTAAAATTGATGTGTGGTACCAGTGAAGAAAAAATGCTATTTCTGTAACAAGAAAACATTCCTACAGATTGCAAAATGTCTATAGATTGCAAAAAATGGACTATATATTTTATTGCATTGAAACCCCAGATCCTTTATTATTTAGTATTGCACTGTGCATGGTGAACAAAAAGAATCTCTGGAAGCCCAAGTGTGTTTTTATTATTTTGCTGCATGACGCATGCTGATTATATTTTTTAAATAACACAGTAAATAATCTTTGCATCTCTGTATTTTGAGGCTGGTTGATATTTTATTAGTAAGGTAATATATTCTGGTAATTTTTGAGTGAAGAGCAACAAGTGTTCAATTTTTCTATAGTTTCTTTACAGATGTTTTTCAGAAAATAGTTTGCACTGTCTGCTGAGCACTTCAGTTTTATAGCTTGATTTTGAGTTTTGGGGGCTGATAGTGATGAGTGAACAACTTTGATTTAGTAAGTAATCTTTAAAAATGTCAGAGCAAAGGATGACTATTGGTAATGTTTTCCTCTGTGAACTAATTATAGAATATAGAAATACAACATCTGGTCGTAGGAGACCAGAGCTCAAAACATACAGAAATGATTGAGAAATATAATAGCTTTGAAACTTTAGATTTAAAATTGGTATCTAATTACTTGTATTGATTTAATCTTGATGAAGAACTTCCAACTAAATTTTTTTTTTGTTTGAACTCTTTGTGAAGTTTACTGGTATCTGGTGATGGATTTAAAACGTGTCCATAGGATTCCCCTTTCTCATAACAGGAACCACTTTTTATAGAGTTCATGTGGTATCACCATGAATTCAGTAGCTTATTATGTTGTGTAGAATTCACAATTTCTTTTTTTTTATTACCTTTGGAGAAAGGCAGTATGTAATATGAAATATTTGCTGTCACTTCCATTTAAATGGGGGACATTCTAAAATTAATAAAATACTGAAATAATGTTAGGTGATATTGTTCAAAAGGAAGGATAGGAGACCATAAGAGGACAACTGAGAACTTTTTTCTAGATCTATAAGAATTTCAGAGGGAAAAACACAAACTTCTTTCACATCTGAAAATCTTCAGAGAAATTAATGAAAAAAAATACTTTGCCAATACATAGTAAGTGTTGTTCTTCAAAAATTACTTTCCTCTAAAGGAATTTTATTTATTGACTATCAGTGGCTTCCAATGTAGTTTATCAGCATGTATGAAAAAAACCCACAGTTTTGTTTTTCCGATCATTCATGCCACAGCTTCAGTCTAGAAATTGTTGGTTGATCTATGTTCTCTCTATTCTTACAGTTCTTAACTTAAAGGATTTTTCAGATACAATTGTTCTGTAATACACACGTGCGTATGCATACATACATACATACATACATATATAAATATATATATATTCCTGTCTCATTCTGATTCCTTAGAGCTCCAATGTAAGTTTTAACTTCAGAACGAGGAATTAACCTCAAGACAATGAAAATCCATTTGAAGGTAGACATTGGAATAATCTGTGGTTTTACATCCTTAGTAGGTTGCGCCAGTCACCCATCTCGAGAGAAGACAGAGATAATAGAAGGCAAGAGAACAAAATTTATACTGGGAGAGGGCAATGCTTCTTGTATTTTTCTGGAAATAGGTTCTTTACTGGACTTCATGTTCCTGACCAGTGTGACTTTGGGTTTGATCCTTTGAAACCCCAATGTTTTAACTTTCTGTAAAAGCAGACTAGTGCAAAACAGACTCGGTGCAGGGGTCAGTATGGATCATTCTAACTTTTTTTCATTTCAGATTAAAGAGTGTAAATCTGAAACCTTATGATGTCATATAAAAAGTAATTTTTTCAGGGAAACAATTTGTATTTAAAAAAATTGTTTTCTGCCTGTAAACTACAGAACGCCGTATATATAAATATATAAGTAAGTTTCTTTGTTGGAATTTCATAACTAAAGCATATGTTTAAAATTCTATTACAACATTTGTGAATTCTCTTGAAATTTACCATAATATTTTATAAAATTATATTGCTGTATCCCTTAGGCTCAGTAAGGAGAGGAGCCAATCATTCTTCTTTTGGTAGTCAGGGGGAAAGTACAGTTAAGTCAGCGCTTTACGGAGAGTTTGTCCTTGGCATCTTGTTTTCAATTGTTCTGTAAAAATGGGAAAAGGATTTGAGGGAAGAAGAAATAGGAGTACAGAAGCAATATCGTTTATATATGAGACAGAGTGAGCACAGTATCCTGAATACATTGTGGTAAAACTATTTAGAGAATCTGGGAGTGCAAAGATACAATCTGCAGATTGGAAATTAGGTTGAAGGGCATCAGGCTGCACTCACACAACTAAATTGTGTGGTGCTCAGTCTGTTGGCATTTCAGCTACTTCCATATTGCATTGTTCTGAGAAGATGAAAGAAATGAGAAATAGTAGAACAGAAAATATTAGCACTGAGAGGAAGAGCAAATAGATAGGTAAATGGGGAGAAACTATTGTTAGTGACTTGGAATGCCTAAATCACATAAATTTAAATGTGGGATGGAGCTGTGAATTACATCAAAAGATGTCCTGCTCATGTGCAAGTCCTTACAGAGATCTCCCAGAATCACAGAATGGTGGAGGTACGACGGGTCCTCCAGAGGTCACAATATCCAAACCTCTCCTCAAGCAGGGCCACCATGAGCATATTGCCCAGGACCATGCCTAGACACCTTCTATCTTCAAGGAGGGAGATTCTGCAATTTCTCTGAGCAACTCATGCCAGTGCTCAGTCGCCTCATAGTAAAAAAGTGTTTTCTAATGTTCAGAGGGAACATTTTGTGTCTCAGTTGGTGTCCATTGCCTCTGGTGCTGTTACTGGGCACCACTGGTACGAGACTGGCTGCATCTTCTCTTTCAATTATTTTATATATAATAATGAGATGCCCTCCCTAAGCCTGTCCTTCTCTAAAAGCAAGACAGTCAAAGTTCCCTCAGCCTTTCCTAGTAGGTGAGATGGCCCAGTGTTCTAATAAACTCTGTGGGCTTTGGTAAACACTATGTCTAGTACTGGGGAGCCCAGAACCAAACACAGTGCTCCAGGTGTGGCCACCAGTACTGAGAAGAGGGGAAGGATCACCTCNCTGAATCCCTCTTTGTGTGCTTCCCCGGCCTTCCCTCCTGCTCAGAGAATCAAAAAGTTAATTACTGTAATTTGCAAAATGTACATACAGTGCCTTAGTACATGGAAATCATCGAGGTGGGTCTGAAACACTGCAAGAGTGCCTTGGCACCTCACCACCACTTTTGCCATTCTTCTTTATTTCAGCTCTATGCAATGTGTCTGTTTGCAATTCCGTTGTGTTCTGTGCTAAGTAGAAAAAGATGGCTGTTCCTAATTGTCTCCTAGCTCTACACACAAGTTTTATTCCTGTGTCTTTTGTTTATTCCCTTCCTTCTGATTACAGAAAATCATTCCGTACAAAAAAATTGCCTACCTTCATCATTTAGCTAGCATTCAGGAGGGCTCAGCAGGACAGTACTTTGAAACAAAGATCCTTTATTTTCATTTCACTGGTGGTTAACTAACTGTATTTTCGTATTAAGATGGAAGTTCATATCATTTTGTATTATTCTGAGTTCTCCATTGCTCCATGGGAGCTTCTAGCTGCTGAGCAATTTTGAAAAATCTGGTCATGTGTAAAGGAGACTCAAAATTTTAGAAGTACTCATATATAATACAGATATTGCTATTTTCTGAAAATGTGAATTTATATGGCAGTTGAATAAATATAACAGTGGTTATTGTCATCATATATTTTTCATTTATCAGTGATACATCTGTGCTTTCTGGATATTGAATGTTATTTGATAATAAAATTCCATTAAAACGGATAGGTTGTTGCAGCAATTACAAAAAAACTTGAGATTTACTTGAGATTTGTTTCAGGGTTTTAATTTGTTTATGTTAATTTTTATTTGCTAAACATATTTGTCAATTACCTGCGGTCCTTTAAACATGTAAATATGCTTGGTGGTCGAGTTGAAGGCCACCACATAGAAAGAATTCAAAATAACTTTAAATTGACTGGAGGACTACTGTCTCCTGCAGAGTTGTTCTTTTCTAGGGAAGTCTTGCAGTAGAAGTGTCTGCTTTGTGTGTATCGTAGGCCTGATACTCGGTTGTATTGTGGGCACGTGCAAGACGGGAATATCCACAAGTGCATGAGAAGTTTCTCCTCTGGCTGAG
>NW_020955246.1:330825-358064 GCF_003031625.1 Empidonax traillii | reverse complement strand
TTCTCTAAAAGCAAGACAGTCAAAGTTCCCTCAGCCTTTCCTAGTAGGTGAGATGGCCCAGTGTTCTAATAAACTCTGTGGGCTTTGGTAAACACTATGTCTAGTACTGGGGAGCCCAGAACCAAACACAGTGCTCCAGGTGTGGCCACCAGTACTGAGAAGAGGGGAAGGATCACCTCCCTCAAGATGCTGGCAATGCTCCTCTGAATGGAGCCAAAGATACCATCTCTCTCTGTGTGGCAAGGGCACATTGCTGGCTCATGTTCAACTTGGTGTCCACCAGGACCACCAGTTCCTTTTCCACAAAACTGCTTTTCAGTCAGACATCATCATGGATTTATTTCCTCACAGGTGCAGGACTTTCAACTCCTTGTTGAATTTGATGAGATTCCTGTCAGTGCATGTCTTCAGAGGTCTTCCTGGATAGCAGGATGACTCTCTGGTGTATCAGCCACTCCTCCCAGTTCTGTATTATCTTCAGACTTGCCAAGGGTACACTATGCCCAGTCATCCAGATTATGAATGAAGATGTTGATGCAGCCTGATTCCTCCTAACCAATAAGAATACTGAACAGTAGAAAAAAGGAAAACAAAACACTGAGATAAAAAGAAGTAGAAGGGAAATGAAACAATGCAAAAGAGTAAGAAAGCCATTTATTTAAGTTTGTATTATTATATGAGACCTTTGCAAACTGTAATATGCTTATTTCCGCATTACTATTATTGCAGTTTGTGAAGTGGAAAAAAAGGACTCTTCCCAGAGTCTTGAGCAATGCAAAGTGTCCCTTTCCCCCAGATTTTCCTGCGTCCTCAAACAAAATAGGAAAAGGAAGGGAACCAGTGTAGCTCTGTGATATAGCAGGGAGCCCGTTTTCAACATTTATGGTTGTTTTAGTAAAGAGTCTGAAATTTGTGCAAATTGGACAGCTCCAGACCTATGTTTAATTTAACATTTCCTAGTTTGGAGAAAAGTAACAAGTATTGCCAAGGTCTAATTTGGCATCCTTTTTTAAAGCTGTTCCATTTTTTTTTTCCAGAATTTGAATCTTAAACTTAAAAACTGGAAAGAAACTTCCAGCAAGAAAGGGCTTTTGATTTATTCTTATAGAATGGAGAAGCCATCCAATAGTTATTTAAATATTTGTTTTCTAAACAGTGTTGCAAGGAATTAAGATGTCAACCAACCATACTTGCACACATCTCCATTATGGAATCTAAACTATTTTTCTGAAAAGAACTCCAAGTAGAGCATGGAAGCCTGTAAATTGAAAAGAGAGTAAGATGAAGCAGAGAGAGCTACGGATGAGCGAGACCTCCAGTTTGACTGGTGGTGGTTTCCCTTCCCGAGAGGGAAGACCAAAGCGGATTAAAGATGAGCAGGTTCCAAGTGATTAGTTCAGTTTATTACATTCTCAGCTGAATCCCTCTTTGTGTGCTTCCCCGGCCTTCCCTCCTGCTCAGAGAATCAAAAAGTTAATTACTGTAATTTGCAAAATGTACATACAGTGCCTTAGTACATGGAAATCATCGAGGTGGGTCTGAAACACTGCAAGAGTGCCTTGGCACCTCACCACCACTTTTGCCATTCTTCTTTATTTCAGCTCTATGCGATGTGTCTGTTTGCAATTCCGTTGTGTTCTGTGCTAAGTAGAAAAAGGTGGCTGTTCCTAATTGTCTCCTAGCTCTACACACAAGTTTTATTCCTGTGTCTTTTGTTTATTCCCTTCCTTCTGATTACAGAAAATCATTCCGTGCAAAAAAAATTGCCTACCTTCATCATTTAACTAGCATTCAGGAGGGCTCAGCAGGACAGTACTTTGAAACAAAGATCCTTTATTTTCATTTCACTGGTGGTTAACTAACTGTATTTTCGTATTAAGATGGAAGTTCATATCATTTTGTATTATTCTGAGTTCTCCATTGCTCCATGGGAGCTTCTAGCTGCTGAGCAATTTTGAAAAATCTGGTCATGTGTAAAGGAGACTCAAAATTTTAGAAGTACTCATATATAATACAGATATTGCTATTTTCTGAAAATGTGAATTTATATGGCAGTTGAATAAATATAACAGTGGTTATTGTCATCATATATTTTTCATTTATCAGTGATACATCTGTGCTTTCTGGATATTGAATGTTACTTGATAATAAAATTCCATTAAAACAGATAGGTTGTTGCAGCAATTACAAAAAAACTTGAGATTTACTTGAGATTTGTTTCAGGGTTTTAATTTGTTTATGTTAATTTGTATTTGCTAAACATATTTGTCAATTACCTGCGGTCCCTTAAACATGTAAATATGCTTGGTGGTCGAGTTGAAGGCCACCACATACAAAGAATTCAAAATAACTTTAAATTGACTGGAGGACTACTGTCTCCTGCAGAGTTGTTCTTTTCTAGGGAAGTCTTGCAGTAGAAGTGTCTGCTTTGTGTGTATCGTAGGCCTGATACTTGGTTGTATTGTGGGCACGTGCAAGACGGGAATATCCACAAGTGCATGAGAAGTTTCTCCTCTGGCTGAGCTGCCAGATGTTTAGAGAGGTCCAAGTACAGAATAAAAATTATGGACAGAAGAAAGTGAAAACAGAACAAGTTAAAACATCATAGGCCTGTTTATGCAACCTGTTTTTTTCTTTCTGCTCCCCTCCCATTCAACTGAGTGACAGTTATACCAGCCTGTGATTCACTGTAAGGGTCTGTGCAGAGCCTTCTGAAGATTCAGAGGAATTTTGACTAGGAAAACAACTCTCTTTCCTCAACAATTGGGGACCTGGAATTCTTCTGAGTTGTTTTTGATGAGAGTTTGTTTTCTCAGCAAAAATGCCTTTGGCTTTCAGGCAGATTAATAACAGCTCAAAAATGAGATGTCTCAGTTACGGTTTACTTTCACATTTATCTTTTCACATTTTTGGGTCCCATTTCTCTCCCAGAAAGATTTAAAATATTCTCTATTAAGGTTGCAGGTTTTCTCATAGCTAGAGATATGCTATCTGATTTAAGATTTTGATTATCAAGATGTCTTGATGCAGCTGTGGCCCTAAAGAAAAGTGGTGAAACTAGAGATGTTTAAATGCTAAATAGAGATTACTTTCAGTTATGTAGTGGTATTAAAGATATGGCCTTTAAAATCTATTTGAAAAATAAGCAGTAGGTGGAAGATCCACAAAGATTCTGGTTTTAAGCTTCACTTTGAAAAGCTCTGCATGGCTAGGCAAAACCAGAAGTTTCTATTCCATCTGTAAGCTTTCCTCTGGCTTCCAGATCAAGTGCCTATGTAATTATAATGATGACGTATAAAAAGCTTTAAAAATTTAGCACAGTTGCACTCTTTTTCAACAGTAGTATATTGAAAGATTTGGGATGATTTTGAATTATTTGAAATATCTTAAAGATACTTATTGTTTTATTATAAGGGCTGAGGCATACAGATGCAACATTTCCTTAAAATTGGAATCCTACTAAAATCTACTGATGTAGAGGTTAGTTGATTACCATGGATAGCTTCAAGAAGTCTATGTTTGCAATTAAAAATGTTTTATTAGTTTGAGTGAGATTCCTCATAGCATTCACTTAAAATAAGGAGTTAAATTTCAGCTATAGGTATAGATGCAGGTGAAACTTCCCCATGGCACTGGACTATGTGATGTCCTAGTTATAATTTTCGTTCCATTGTCTGTGACTGTTTCATTTTTTTGTTCCAGTTGGAAAAGCAATTATACCAAAGACATTGTTGCTCAGTGGAATTGAACCATGGGACTGCAATCAGAAAGTACACTTTAGGTCAGCTTTCTGCAGTATCTTCTAGTAATTTTTTTCAAGTCCTCTGAACAGTGTAACTTATGTGTTGTGAAATTATTGTGGCAGAAGGCACAGAGTTGGGGAACTCATTGTCTGTGGATCCTGTCACTACACAGATGTGGGGAATGTGCACAGTTGTTTAGCATGGGCTGGTCTGATGCATATGCATATAAGCAAGGCCTTAAGTACGGGGGGAAACAGTGTGAAAACTTACATTGTCTTAGGACTTTAGGCAGGAATTTCATGTGTAATATTCTTTCATTTAGAGATCTAATTTCTGCTAAAGGCACTTTTCAGATACACACTGGTTAACAACACTGTGTATATTGTCATAGGTTAATATTATGTATTATTTAGCTGATGGACTCCAAGCCTCAGATATCAGGAGGATCAAACTAATAGGAACTTATATTACTTGTGGGATTGCATTTTAGCACATCAGTGTGTTTTAGGTTGTACAAGCAGGGCAATAGGATCTCATAGAGATCATGCTGTCAGATCCATGGATACTGCAAGGCTTGGGGCTTCATCGTTACAGGACCTATGTTTACTTCTACTGTCATCCTATAAAGAAGATTTAAAGCTAGTATGTTATGCCCTTTTTTCAAACTGGCTGACTGCCCTCACTATACATAACAATTTTGACTTAACTGTGAGATTTCAGAAGACTACACTGCAGTACTCTGTCAGCTGTGAAGCAAATGACTCAGCTGTCCTGGAGACTAAATTCTGCTGTACTCCTAGAATTACTATAAGCTTTACTGACAGAGTGGCTTCCAGGAGCTCTGGGTGATGCTGTGTATGATTGTAAATAAACATTGTGTTTAAATCTTCAAACCTATTAGTCACATATCCTTCAGGAAAAACTTTCTGATTATTAAATCCTTGCTATGAATTAAAATGCTTTTTAATATACTGGGATAAATTACAACTAAAAAATCTTTTTGAGGATAAAAGCAATATGCATTGTTTGAAGAAAATAATCTGATTAGGAATGTCACCTGCCAGGTTTCTGAACACATGATGTTATTGTTACTGAACTCATGTTACACATCTATATGCGTTGTTTTACTGCTAATTCAGGCAGTCTGGGCTGCGTAACTAGTCAAGGTGGGACATGAAAGGTTGAAAGATCTTGTGCCCACTGAAAAGCATCTGAATATCTGTTTCACATACAAGACTTTGTTTCTAAACATGGGCAAATCATTTAATTGTACTACATCTCAGTTCTTTTTCTGCAAATTAGTATTTATGTTGACCTGGTTCATTTTTCTTTCTGTGCAATCTCAGAATTCTAGAATAATACCCATTTGTATGCATGGAAACTGATTAAAACCATAAGTCACTTTTGAGGACCACAGTTGCATCAAGACTCCGAGTTGATTGTGAGACATTGTAAATTCCATGGCATACTACTTGGTTTTGTGGAAGAAAGCAGACTAGTTCTGTTGAGAACTGATATATGCATTTTATATAGCTACAGGCAGTTATCTTTAGGTTCATCCATATTTTGCCAGTTAGGACAGACGAACCCGACACTTCTCTGATGGGAAGAAACCCTCTTAGCTTGTAGAGAGGAAAGAAGCCCTCTTCAGTATTTTAACAATCCAAGGTCAAACAGGGCTGATACAGATGATCAATAATAATTTGAAATCTGTAACATACCAGAGTTCTACAACAGTCCAATTTCATGGCAGTAAAACTCATGAATATATCAATGAAGAAATTGCAATGACATTCCTGCTTTGGAAAATTGGGCATTAAAAGCCCTAAATTGTTAATAAGATTTTTCTCTGATTGAGGGCTAACCTGAGAACTGCTCCTATCAAGGTCAGATGCCCAATAAACAAGATTAGCAGTGTTGAGACTAATCTGCCAGCAGAAGAGGAATCTGTTTACTTCCCTTTGTATGTGTGAGTTCCCTGCCTTTGTGGAAAGGGTATTGTAATGATAATAATAACTGAACAGGATGGGATTTCTGTGAAGGCTGGGATAAGTACAGTAAATAATATATTAGCACTAAAAGCAAAAGTATTACTGAATAATGGTTGATTTACTTTTTGTTGTGTTGGGGTCATGCAACTAATATGGCTTACAAATATTGCAACTGTTCTGTGACAAACACTCAGATGAGATACACTTGATTTTATTATTATTATTATTATTAGTCATGCTAAATTGGACTTTGTCAAATGTTATCATATGTATATAAATTCTGGAGTTATTAGACTAATCTCATACCTTGGACAAAGAGCACATAAAGATAAAAAGAGAGATTTATAAGATATGTTTATTTGGGCCTGAGTCCTCTGGATACAGTTACAGCAGTTTTCTGCTAGTGGGATGGAAAGGCTTTGAATAGTCCTTAAATGGGTAGCTTACTAAACATTTGCCAAACATTTTCTTCTGGACCTTTCCCTCATGTGAAGGAATCTGTCAGGTCTTATTCTGTGATTGAGGAGCTGCCCGAGGAATCTCAGTCAAGTCTGCCTGCGGCTCACATTGTGTGAAGTTCCAGCTTTCTTCTTTGTAACAGTAACAAGTCTGCAAGGTTATTTTTGTCCTAAATTCCGAAAAGGTAGCAATAAATTTAAATCCTATAAAAAATGTGGACATTAGGTAAAGATTGGATGATGGTGAGTTTTCAGTAGTTACAAAACATCTATTCTCTCAACTTTATGCTTTAAAATGTCTGATAAATAAAAAATAAAAAAAAATCCCTGGGCTGAAATATGTTGATTGCTTACTTCCCATAATTGCTGAGCAAGTTTCAGAAAAAATTAAAAAATCATTTTACCTATGCAGTGAGTTACTGTCTTCAGAAGGAAAAGTGCTAAAGATCCACATAATGTAAATCAGAGGTAGCTGCAGGTAGAAACTTCAAAGTTACCTTTTTCTAATTCCTCTCAGAAAAAATCCCTTACATACTAAGAAACTTAAGCATAGCAACTGGAAATCAATATCAAGAAAGTATCCGGGGTTTTTTTGAAAAAAAGTTCTAAAATTAAGGTTAAGGAATAAAGCATTGCCAAAGTCTGTTAGTGTTGATTGGTTCACTGTGTTTTTCCTAACTCTGAATGTTCTGCAAATAAGTTTGGGTTCTTCTTCTTAAATAAAAATGTACATTTATAATGCACATGCATGTGTATTTCACCATCCAATACACATGAAATTTCGATATGTATCCTAATTTTTTGGTATTTCCCAATCAGTGCTTAAGTTTTCATCTCTGATATGTTAATATTTTGTATATATGGGTGTTTATTTATCCTCGTGTGGTAATACTAAAACTAAAGTTGAAATCATCAATAAATTAACTTCCTGCTCATGCTACTCCTAGTTTCTCAACAATTAGATTAGTGGTAGAACTATATGATTAATGCAAGGCATATTCTAGTTTTATGGAATTGCTTCTTATTCCTTTTGCACCCTTCTTGGCACCTGTATGTGAGAAATACATATTCCAATTAAAAGATACTGATCATGAGTTCTGTGATAATGAAGTTTTGTGTCCCAATTAGTTTTCTAGTCTCATGCTGATCTTCAAGAAAGCACCATTTCCCACGTGGATGGGACTTGATCTGCATGATAGAAAGTTTTATTATTCCCAACAACAGGAATTTTTGTCCCACCTGCAAAAGCTATACTGGCCGGAGGCTATTGAGAATCACAAAGATTTCAACTAATATTGCGAAAAATTAATTGAAAATGTGTATTTGAGTAAATTAGAATGTGACTATTTCAAATGTAAATTTTGAAGCAGTGGAGAAAAACTGTAGCTTCATAGAATTAATTAACTGCATTTTTGAAACACGAACATACATCACATCATTTCTGTTACAGTAATATTTATATGTGCATGTATTTTAGCTATGTATATATTTATGATCAAAGTTTATAAAAAAAGTTTATAAATCTTGAAGCATGAATTACTGAATTCTCTGTAGTTGTGTATTACTATTAGTAGCAGTAATAAATGACCAGATCCTTGTGACTGAGTTTATAGATGCTACATCTTTTGAGTAATGAACTGTTCTTTACCTTGATACTTTTCATGTCTTAAATGTTTTTCATCACATACAGCTTATATTACATTGATTACTGAAAGAATGCTGAAGCTTTAATGATCCTTGTTTCGTCAGAGCAAGAACTTAGCAGTACCCATCATATGATGTTATTCAGTATGACAGTTACTCAGCTTATACTTCAGGGAAGATATCAAAGCTAATATCTAGTTTGTAGTATAAGTAATCTTTCATGATTACCAGTTAGGATGATTTGGGACTGCCATCACCCTGGTGACTCCACTATATTCAGTTTTTCTAAGAATTTTATATTTCCATTTGTTAGTCTTTCTACTCTTCAATTGCAGTTGCTAGAACAATAAATGTGAATACTTTTTACTTCTCACTCTTACATTTATACTACAAATAATAAAATCTAAAATACAGCAGCTCACCTATATAGCAGAAAAATTGTTCTCTGATATTGTTTATCTGAAAGGAAATGCAGGAGAAGATTGCCATGACTGCAGATTTATTGGACATTTATATGATGTCTGTATGGTTATGATGGTGTGTAATGCTTGGCTCCTTCTTGCAATAACTTTAAAGCCAGGGAAGTGACTGCTGGATTGACAGGATGAAAGCAGTAATAATAGAAGAGGGGGAAAGCAGACAACATGAATTTACAGTTGGGATGTTTAAAACTTACTTATACTACCTCCGGGTCGTACAGATATAGAGGGAATGTGCCTGACCTGACAAATCTTGAATTTTTGATCAATTACTGCTTAGCCTTCAGTGGAACACTTTCAGACCCTCATGACTTAATCCTCATTTGCGACATTTCTGTTTAGCTTCATTTCTTGGATTCTCAGAGTGACTGAGATATTACTATTTCTATATAAGCAGTTGATAAATATGCCTATAGCACTTCAAGAACAAATAAAACCAAATTTCTTCTTTCAAATCTTCCCTATATGGTTTAAGTTGTAAAAATAGATACTCATATACACAGTCATTAATGGCAACATTGGAAGGCCTCTCTGTTAGCTTAGGTAGAACTGTATTTTTCAGCAGGCCAAAGTGCAAGATATTAACTGTTGCAGGATAAGATCCTAAATAGGAAAAGTGAAGAATATTGGCCTATACCTTTTATTGGGAATTCTTTCTGTCGTTTTCCTCCTTGATTGTTTCTGCTGGACTGATAAATACATGCAGGAATATGGAAGACCCATAAGCACTTCTGCTCTCAGCTCCTGTGGTTTGTGACTTTACTCAGAGTATAACAATTCGGCTGAAATGGCAGCACTATCACAACCATTTCAGTTGCTATCACTGTCAATCCCTATGAAACTGAATGGGTGTAATTATGAGATACTTTTAGGAAACATGCTTTACATAGACAAGACCTGTGAAGGCAGTAAATTCTAGGACATAGGGAAGGATGTGCAAGAACAGTACTTTCCACTTTAAATTACATGTTTCAGTGTCTAATTAGAAACTTTCAGTGGTTTCAGTGCTGACGTCTGCTTTGTGTCATAGCAAGGAAATAGTACAGATTTTCACTCGCTTTTTTTTTTACAGATTTACTTTGTGTTTTAGTGGCATTTACACTTCACATTACTAAAGCAAGAAAAAATTTTGCATCACCTTGTGTAGCTCATGTACTGTGGACCAGTTATCCATCTAGAGTTATAAACAGTGGTTGCAAACTAGGTTGCAAACAAATTTTGCCTAAGGCATGAACCATAAATTAAAGTAATAATCATCTCCGTAGGAGACAACTTTTTTCCGCTGCTCTTCTAAAATAAAGAAGAAAGTAGGTCAGAGAAATTTAGGATATTTTAGAATAAGTACAGTATTGTATTGTTTGCCAGCACCTAATTTACAATTACAGAGCTGCATGAATATTGAAATGATTCAGCTTCCCATTATAAATGTATGTGGCAGTTTGGTTGTTGATCAGTTTATGAAGTTAATGCAAATGAAACTGTCTTCCTGTCAGCATTTGAAATATATAATGCAGTCATGTTGTATATTCAGGGACAGGCCATTGACAGTCAATTAACAAGTTTGATTGGTATGTCAACTCATTCTTTTGAATTGTTAATAGTATGTTAATAGCATTCATTTCTTTGTGCAGTCCCATTTGCAGCTTCACAGTTACAGCTATTTTTTATGATTCTGAGTAACCTAAAATAGTGCCTTAATAATAGATTATTAAACACCTGTCTGGTGTAGCTTAGGGAGGTTTTTCTAGACTGGGAGTTTGCAGTGGATCCCTTTGATATTCAAATCAACAAATGATAGCCTTTTTATTCAAAACGTAAGTTCTTTTGATGGTTAGCTTGTTAAGAAATATTCAGCTCCAGTCTGACCTGATCTGGTTTCCCATGGAAAAGATCTGATGCTGTTTGAAGGTTCATAAATGGAATGCCAATGACAATTTGTTGTTGACGTTTTGCTGCCTCAGCCTTCAGATGCTGCTGGTTGATGTGCCGCTTTAGCTTCACCAAATAATGCTTGCAGGTAAATGATCTTCTGATTGATCAGATAGTTTCAAAGCAAAGAGTTCTCTTCTGTGGTCTGTAGTCATGGTTTTTAGGCTTGGAGGGGTACTTTAAAAGATGCATCAAAGTTGACAGATGAATCTCGAGGCAAGGAATTATGGGAGACAGCGGAATTATGGGGATATTTTTTAGAGAATAACATATCAGTGAGAGTTTTGAAGACCTTCAAAGGTCTATCAAATCAGCTCCCTATAGCAGATTTATTCCTCCTTTAAAAAAAATTAAAATTGGGTACACTGGTTAACTCTCAATTTCCTGTATTAGGAAAGTGCTGAGCTGATTTATTGTTCTCTGATGATGTTTTAAAGGGCTTATTTTATTTGAATTTTACTGTTGTGTTGTTCTGTATACAGAACCTAGTCCTGTAAGGTACAATTTCTGCTTCTACTAAAGTTTGCATAAAATCAAAGCATTATACCACCTCACAAGATCAGGGTATACAATAAATAACATTCCTTTACATAAACATCCATGTCACCATGAGTTAGCATTAAAATAAAACAAATAAAAATATCAGTTGGAGTAACTCTGTTTCTCCACTGTTCTTATTTCAGGCATTATTCTTTTATGCCCTTCTTCATTCCCCATTAGTGCCCTTCCTGATTCTAGTGCAGCTATTTTTCTGAAGAATCAGAGTAGCTATTAGAAGCTCAAAACATACATCACAGAAATAGTTCATTTCTCTTTTGAGCATTTAATTATTCACTATCAGCATGTGATATTTTTTTCTGTGAAAACGTGTAATTGTTTTTTTTGTTGGCGAGCTATAAGAGTTAACTCCTTCAGGTCTGAATAGCAGGAACCCTGAGATTTAGAGTCAAATGCTATGAACAGTTATATTGCCATATGCAAACTCTGGAATCACACATTGAAAAATACTGTGTGTTAACTATACACCACTGGACGTCATAACAAATAATTCTTGCTGATTGAATTTAGACCAAACCTTTTTTAACAACAAAGAACAGTCTTTTCACAAAACCCGAAAACGTTACTTAGAACGGGTAGATGAACAGCCAAGTTGTGCAACTTCAATCTTTTATGACATGTAAATAAAATGTAAAATTTACATCATTGGAAATTTTGGCATTTTTGCATACTTTTCAAATACCAGGCATTATTTAGCTGATAATTAGAAACTCTTTCTGTCGGGCTGAATGTGCAAAATATTAGATATTTGTATTTTCTTACGAGGTCATGTTTTTAGTGATGCAACTATAATTTTCCTAAGCTCAAAAAGCAATATTAAATACTTAAAATGTTCTCAGCATAATTTGTAGACTTTGATACAGCCTTTGTTTTTGAAGAATTACTCTACTGGTTATTCACAAAATTCAAATTGAAGTTCAAAGATTTTCTGATAGTAATATTATCAATATTATTTCTAATTCATCATTTCTGTGCTTATGTTTTAACCATTATACTTCAAAGAGAACTTCTTGATCCCATCTCACATTCACATTAGGCTTATAAAAGCATTTTTATTTTATTTTCAAAAACGTGGTAAAAACTACTGCCCCCACATGATTTTCGTTTTGGCATCATCTTGAAGTGGCCTAAATATTTAACAAAAACTGTATTCATACAGAATCATTGGTCTGAATGTTCTGCAGTGTAAGGCTTATCTCAGTATCTTTCATAATGCTAAATGCTTGGTATTTCAAAAAGCTAGAAGGTTAACAATGACCACCTCACAGCAGTTTGGAATACTTGTAATTTCAGTAGGTCACGTCTTTTTGGATAATGTTAGGCTATCAAGATAGAAGTCCTAATCAGGAATGTATCAGTTTTGATTTAAGGTTCATTGTAAAGCTTTTGCACATCATAACTAATGCTTTTTGTCATAGAATGGGATTTTTCCGTCCCATATCATCCAAGACTATGAGTGTATTTAAACAAATTAGAACAGTTCCAATAGAAGATTTTGAGAGATGTGCTTCCTGGAGTGCCCATTGTCACCACAGCACTGTCATTATCCGGCAGAAGGAAAATACAAAAGAAGAGACTCGAACATGAATCTCAGCAATATTGCAGCTGAAAACCGAATTGCCATATTATTCCTTGCTACATTCTACCCCCTCCTTCCTCTTACTTACTCTCTTTTAGTTTCAGTGCTTTGTTTTCTACCCGTTTTTATATCAGAGGACTTGACTCCGCAGTTAGTTTTTCCTAGCCAAAATATCCATTTTTATTAATATCGCAAACAAAAGGGCCAAGCACATGGTAAATTTGCAAGCACTGGTTCTAGACCTTGCTTTGTTCTGTGAGATGGATAGAAAGATGATTGCAGCTTGAATGGCAGAACATGAGATACATATTGTATTAGTAATTTATTAGTTACTGATATGCTGTTAATAGAGTGCAATTTCCAGTTCCCAACTTTGATCTTTTTAAACCATTTAGAAAATTCCATGAAAATAAGTATTATAAGAGAACAGCAAGCTGAACGTACAAAAAACCCAGAAAAAAACATACAAAAAACTCCAGAAAAAAGACATACAAAAAACTCCAGAAAAAATTAGAAAATGTATAATGCCAGAATGCAAGATTGTAACTTCATACTTAAATCAATATGTATTGTAGTAGAGAATATTATTATAATACAGTTATAGTCCAGTTATAACACAGAATATAAATAATTTTTTTAACAGAAATTTAATTTTTAAATGCTACAAGTTACCACTTAGTCAGTAAGTAACTTCTTGTCATTAAGTGCTGCTGATTTAAGTCAGTATCTGCCCACTGAAAGCTACATAATAAAAATGCATCATTGCATGTTTAGGCATTTAATGATATTTTATATAAGGATATTGTCCACACTGCAATTCTGATAAAAGGTCAATATTTATGCATATAACAAAAAAAAAGTTGTGAAAATCTGTGTGGATCAGTGTATATAGTGTATATCTGAGATTGTGTTGTTGTGTTGCTCTAATTTCCGTTAGTTTTTAGATTTTAGGATTGGTAATAGCATTCATGTAACAAAGACATGCATTTTGTTTCTTGGATTGCACTTCATGAACATTGTAATTCACATTACATGAGAATGTGTAATGCCTTATCACTGTCAAATTACAAATTCTTTAAATTTATAGATCAGTCATATCTTACTGCTCAGTACACAGAATTTTAACTATGGATTCTTGCTGTACTGCTGGATTGAGCAGAACTTTGCAACTGATACCATGGAGTCCCTAATACCCAAACTCATTTCTTTGTCAAGTTTGGTTTAATTGATGATGCAGAAAAGGCAATATGACATTAGTTTGGCCAGGAATATTAAGTATATTTGTACATCTTTGTCAGAAGTTTCAGATTTTATAAGTATAATCAGAACCTGAATTGCAAATTTGCATTGGAAGATGTATCCCTAGATAACGATATTCTGCTATGTAAGGAAGTATTATCACTGAAATATGAATAAATAGACAAAGGATATACAGTATAAACACTCTATCATGTAGGTTATATTTTATATGCATTAGTGTTATGTATATTGTACGGGTACATCTAGTTACATGAATTTCTCCTTTCATTTCCACTGGGAAATGGTGGATATACCTGTTATAAATTTGACTTCTGCACCAAATAATCTTTGTCATATATTAAGGTGTTTTAGTGTTGATTACTGTTTAGGTAGTCACAGGTATAAGTAAAATCTGTGTGAGACTAGGTATACATAGAGGATGGGTAAAAAAAAAAAAAAAAACCAAAACAACAAAACTCACAAACAAATAAACAAGACAAAACAAAAAGCCCCCACCATACTATATAGCTAGAATCAGAACTATTACTTATTAGCTTAGTAGTACTGTATTTACAGACAACTTGTTTTAGGTTACCTACTTCTTCATTTTATGGAACTACTTCTTTCCTGTCTCCCAGTTATCACAAATGAACATCTTAAAGTAGCCAATGACATTCATGAAAAACATATTTCAAGAAAGAATATTAAGCCAAGTGATGACTGGGAACAAAATCTTCTCTGTAAGAATAGAATGTCACGGTGTTAATGTGTTTCATACACTGTGAATTACTGTTGTGTGATGAACAGCTTTCACCTTTCAGTACAGAGTATTTTCTCTGCCTAGCTGTCCCTCTTCTGTTTATAATCACATTAAAATATTTGACAGTTGGCATGAATAAGTATCGTAAAGACAGGTAGGAAAGGGAAAAAAACCAACTCACTTTTCATAGGATCAAGACTGCCTTCTTGATTCTCCTTGGATGCTGAATTCCAGGACAGTGGTACAGCTTTGAACAGTAGCACGCTTATTGTTAATAGAAACTTAAATCTTGAAATATCTGATGTGTCTTCTTGGACTGCTTTATCACTGCACTGATACTTTAACTGATGATTTAGGTTAGTATAAGTGCACATTGTTAGTGGAAACTTCAGGTAATGTATGAAGGATGTTACAAGTATTATGAATTGTAGGTGTAGATAGAGAAAAATTTAGAAATCAAAGAGGAGGGATTCTCATGTGAACATTCTAGCTTTAACTTTCTTTTTTTTTAATGCAGAACTGATGAAGAAACAATGCTGATATATTATAAAGCTGTTGTTGTTAGAATAAATTTAGGATAATACACATAAATAGTAAAACCACAAATTGACTGTGTGATACCCCCAAATGAATACTTAGTTAACCTCATGTAAGGTGTAGACATTTTTTACTTAACAGAGGGGGAAAAGAGAGAGTTATTTTAATTTTTACACCTCTACCTTGGCAGATTAAGATGCTTATCATAATTTGAATGCTGCTGTGCTAGGCTGTAAACTGAAAATAAATGATAATGATTAAATGTAAAAACTTTTAGAAAAAAGTACTTAAACAGCTCTGAAGAATCACCTGAAACTTTGATGTGATTTGATCTTTTACAGCCTTACTTTTGAAATAGGGAAACAATACTTTTTATAAAGGTTATGATACCAGTTCATGGCGTTTTAAAACGTTTTACTCTTTGATTAGACCCATGTCATGAGAACAGAGTCTGTATCTTCTTTTGTCCTATTCTGAACATGCTTCTAGTAAAGAGCAGTTATGATTTAATATAAACTCTTAAACGGTTCTTCAGTCGAGTTTTCTCCCTTGTTCTGAATATCTGTATTTCAAAATATTTTTGCCATATGCTCTGGCATGAGTTTTGATTTTTCCTAAACTAAGCCTCATTTTCTTATTGCCTGCTTTCATTTTAAACCTATCTGTGTCCATTCTTATTATTTCTACTGGTGCACATTCCAATTTGTTATCCTCTGTGGGTTTCATTATCATCCTGTTAATCCCTCCTTCCATTGACTTAATGAAGATGTTAAACAAAATCAAACCTAATACCAATCCCTACGGCACCCCACTTCAGTACATTGGCATTTTTATTAGTCTCTCTTTACAGATTATCAGCTAGTTAACAGCATTTATGATTAGGAGAGTTAAAAAATCATTTCCAGATATGCCTTATCATATATTTTAAGAATCTGTGTGAATTATAACCATTATCCTCCTGTATCTATGTATATATAATTCACTAAAAAGCACAGTCACCTGCAGTGGACATAATATGCATTTTCTAAAAATGAAGCATCCATTGCTCAATAGTTCTTCTCCATGTTGAGTCACTTCCATCACTTTACACTGTTGGATACTAATCTTTTCCACCTTGTTTGTCTGAACCCTGAAAATGCCTTTAGTTTCCCTAGTAAATACTGATTTGATTAAGTGTCTCATTCTTCATCCCAACCCCAATTGTTAAGGAATAAACTCATCTTAGTAGATTTTTTTAATTTGTTTTATTTGGCATCTTTATTTGAAGTGATCCAAATAATAAATGAGGAAATCTTAACCCATTTGGAGCTTTTACTCCATCTTTTAGATAAGGTATGTTCATAAAGCTGAGTGTTATGCAATTTTTCACAGTTGGCAGATTTTGCTAATGTGGTTGTGTGAGAACTTGTGATTTTTTTCAAAAGCATGAGAGGAATGGTAGGCTTTGTAAGAGGTGACAGATTAATAGTCATGAAGACTAGAATTCCACTGTCCCAAGGAAGAAATGCATCAAAGATGCATTTTTGTTTTCTTGTTCATTTTAAAGTAGCAAGACTGCTCTTTTTCTCTTTAGGAAAAAGCACCCATCATGATGGGGAGAACAGTTTATTCTCTCTGGCAATTAAGTCTTTGACCTGTCTACTGTAATTTTCCATAAAGGAAAAATATGTACCCTCTGTACTAGTGCAGGACATTGGCCAAAATATGCATATTAAGTAAACAATTTTTATACCTCAGTTTTGTTGATCCCACTCTCTATATTAGAGATTCCAAGTTGACCAAATCAAGAGTCCTGGAGAAGATTTCAGACTAGCTGTCTGTTATGCCCACATGGATGTTTTAGATGGGAAGCCTTTTTCACCCACTTTATTGGAATCTGTGTTTATTTTTGGTTTATGTCTCATATTCCATTGGAATATGAATGACAGTTTTTGAGGTGGATTTTCTTTGTGAATATTTCAGTTTCTGAATCTTTGTCTTTTGTAGATCAGAAGCATGTGGGGTTTATTTCTGTCAGCCATAGAGCAGGATAAAATTGATTTGGCATTGATCAAGATTTAAATATAACCAACACATTGCGAAAAATATGTATGCAAATATTACAATTTTCTGTGATAGGATGTAACAGTTTTTAAAATATTATTTTCAAGCTAAAACTTTGATCTTACCTTCTTTTAAGCTTTTAGACCTGATTATCCCTCTCAAGTCTGTGCATATAGCATTTTGTTAAACTTCAGGGCACTAGAGACCTTCAGGAATGTATTAAAGGAAATTGCCTGCTGTAAATCCAGCACAGTCAAAAGGATCAATTTGAATTATTTGATTTTTAGAGGATTGCACAGGTGTTTACAATTGGGCAGTATAGAGTATGAATAGAAGGTATTCATTATGTTGATTCAATATTCATAACCATGTTGTGGCTTCTTTAGATGCACTATTGAGTTGTATTGTTTTTAAAGAATTGCCAGGTTTTGTGCTGCTCAGTGTCTGTGTGACATGATACTTCTCTTTGGTATAATTTAAATTAGGAAATGCACAAAAGTTTTAGGTGTGATGCTAGCATTATGACACTGTGTGCCATGTCAAATATGACTTTGTGGCACCATGTATCTTAATTTTGATAAATCGCAGATAAAAAACCAAACAAACAAAAAACTAATTTAGCGTCTGTGAAACTGCGGGTACTTTATTTCAGTTCTTGGTAAAAAAAAATATTTTGTGAATTTTCAACCTGCAAATATGTAAGTTCAAAGGGAAAAAATTAAATCATACTTTGATAAAACAAACTGTAATAGTGAAAAGCAATACAAAAAGATGAGTGTTTTGTAGTCTCATAGCTTAGGTGATCAAATACATTTTGAAACATCCATCCCAAAGTGACAATTAGCAAAATGGAGTCATAGCATTTGAAAATTGAATTATAAGTCTCTGAAAACTGTGGAAATGTTACAGCTATTTCAGTAAAATAGTAATAATATGCTATTGCTTACACTTTTTTGACCTAACTAGGAAAAAACATTATTTTATTGAAAGTGAAGTTCTGAAGTTTTGAGTATGATGTGCAAACATTTGACTAAGCCAAGTGTAGATTCTTACAAATGTCAATTTTTTTTTAGTCAAAGTAACTTTTTTTACTACTATTTTTCATTTAGGAATATATCCTTCATCCTTTAGGTACTGATAACTGCACATTTTTTCTCAACAGAAAGCCTATAGCAAACTAAACTAAGTGTTATCAATTCATTCCTGGAATTTTTAGGCTACAAATTAGCAACAGTTCAAGAAAAATGTGTGTATTATATTGAAGATTGTGGTGTATTAGAACCATGTTAGTCAGATACAATTTGTGTTCATAGTGTGAACTCAAAGCTTTTCAATTACTGTTGTCTAAACGATGCCTTTAAAACCTTATGCATATTAGGCAGTTGAATAAAAGATTTCACATTGCAAAAAGCAATTTTGCTGTCATTATCTAAAATAAGAGGGCCCTAGGAAGAAAGGATTATCATATATTAAATAAAAAGTTCACCACCTTGCAGCTTTAATCCCTTTAGAAAAGATTATTTCTATCTAACTTAATCAGCCAGAGGTCTTTATTGCCTGGAGTATTAATTGATTTAGGTCTTCATTAAGGTCAGAGGTACCCGTGGCTGACCAGAGGCAGCCTATTAGCGTGTTGTCAGTTCTGCTGCTTTACACTGACTGAACCTAATGGTGGGCTGTCTCACTGTTAGGTCAGGAGGTCGCTGAACCTTTTGTGCACCCTGACCTGTTAAAGGGCAGCAGTCACTCAGACACCACACTGCATTCATAGCAAAGATTTGGCTGATTGCCTATTGACTCCATCCTTTCCAAGAAACATGAATTTGTTCATGTGGTGCAACTATTAGCATTCACCTAAATATCTGTGGGTGAATGCTTTTGATCCCTCTGTTAGAAGTTCCCTGACATTTTTATATTATGTCAGTTAATCACTAGCAAGTTTTAGTAATGCGAGCTGGAAAAGTTTCATCAACTTTCTGTAGTTACTCTTAGCCTCTAATTAAAAAAAGAAAAATCTCAGTGCATATCTATAGGTATCCTATTACTTCTGTTTCTTTATCGGCAATAATAATAGCAGCGTTCTCTTGCTAATTAGCAGCTTAACATAATCCTTATGTTCAGTTAAGTCTGTTTTTCTCATTGTTTCTTTTCCTGACTTATATTTTGTGGGAAATATGTTGTGTCCTTTTGGTAACTTACAATACTGTTAATAACGTTTTCATTCACAGTTCAAGGTGGCACCAAGTGTTATTCTGACTTTTCCTTTCCGTGATACTATAGATGCTTTCGTTCTGCTTTCCTAGTAAGTGAAAGCAGCTTTAAAAGAAGAAAAAAAAAATTGCTATGCTGGCTTCCATCTGTGTTAGTTGTGATCTAGCTCTATATTATCCCTGCAACACAGCTACACTATGAAAAGTAGTAATTCTCAAATAAGATACTGGCTTTCTATGAGAGTATGAATTGCATCCTCTGAGGTTCTGATTGTCCACTGAACTCCCTTCATTGTGCGAACTCAGTTGTGCTAACTGAGCAAAATAGATGCTAGATATTATGTTAACTTATTAGGACACACCTTTCATTTATCTTGCAGTGATACAAATTAAATTAAAAAGGGAAGAAATGTGGAATCAGGTGAGATCCCCTTTATAACTTGCTTACTTCTGTGGAGCTATATGGGAAACAGCTTGGTACAAGTGACCATCTCAGCAGTATGAAGTTTGTTTTGTTTTGGGTTGGGTTTTTCACTTGTTCATTTGTTTTTGTTTGCCAAGTCTTTAATGAAATTTTAGCATTGGAAATATGTGTATGGTCCGCAGTGAAAATCAAATTACCAGTGAGACATCCACAGTATAAATACAGATCCTTTAAGGATCAATACAGATCCTTTTTATTGTGGGGTTTTTTTCTATGCTGAGTTTACTGAATATGCAAGTTCTCTAGACTTGATACACCGTGAATCTATAGCCTGAAAGATCTTCTGTTATCCTCCTAAATGCTCCAAAAAGATAAACTGTTGCAAGGTTCTAGCAGGGTTTTGCAGAACACTTTCACAACACAAGGACTGACACCATACATTGTAACAGCTCCTCTTGTAAGATTTCAGTGCTGTGAACAGGATAGTATGATGACTTCCCTGTTTTAAATCCTTTTTTACTCTGCTAACAATTTTCTGTAAAATGCTTCAAACATTCCAGAGACAACATCTTGAAAGCTGCTAAAATGGTGTTTGTACTGGTTTGCTGCTTTGTCCCTGCTGATTATTTATGCTTGCTTTTTCTGACCGAGTCACTGTGAAAGAGAAGAGGGATGTCACTTCTCCTTCCCTTATCCTAAATTATGTCCCACTAAAATACATTGCTGCAAATCTGTGGCCATTTATTGACCCTTTTCCCCTTGCATCCACCCTTTCATAACATGTGGCTTGTTAGGACCACTGTTTTTCTATTAATTGCATCTTAAGATACAAACAAGTATGTTAGGAACAGAGGGATTTTTTCAATTGATTTTTAAAGAACTCTGCAAAATTCCCACTGAATCGGAGCCAAAAGTGGTGCCAATTTTGCTCAAATTCTTCAGAGATTTTCTTATGACCTTGCTTATGACCAGTGGGACTAATTGTATCAGAACTGTCCAGAATACTTTCAGAAAGTGCTATCTTGGTCTGTATTTCAAAACACTGACAGATATTTTATCGTTAATTAGTATTCATATTATGTCTCAAACAATCTGTTCAAGAATAGGGGAAGTGAACTGGTTGAACAGCTCTTCTGTCTACCTAATAATTAACATGGGTGATGCATGGAAAACCAGCAGCTCAACAGGGGAAAAAAAGGAAGAAATACTGCCAATGTGATTTTTTTTCTGTAGAAGTATAAACTACCTGCATTGGAGTTTTTGACTAATGCATGGATTTCACTCTGAAGAGGTGAAAATGAATGGTTTGCTTTAAAAACAAACCTGTGCCCCTCTGAATCATATCTTCCTGAATTTGTTTCTCATCTTGTCAGTATGCCACTTGGTAGCTGGCTGGACTCCCTTGTTCACTGGCATGTATTTTAAAATAGCACTGAAAATAAAATAAATTGGTCCTATAAATCAAAATATTGCTTGCATATTTTTTTCCAAATTCAGGATTATACATAGCATTATCAAACAATATTTCAGATATTTTAAACAATTTAAATAGTTGATGGGTGTCAGTTGATATGTTTCCTCTCTACCTCCTCCCCCTCTTCAGCTGCTAATCATAGAGCTTGTATGCCAAATTGTATAAGATACTCTTCCAATAGTTACATGTGTGAGTCTTTTGTGAGACACAGACAGTTATGAGGACAGATTTGGAGTTGCATATGGGTCTGTCACATGGTTTGATTGCCATTGCCTAGGACACAGATTTCTTTTTTAATTATTCGCAATTCTGAGGAATTTTTGCATTTGATACAGTAAGTTCTGCAAAATTCTTCCAAAGATTTCTTGCACAGTCCATTTTCCCTCTCTTTACTCCTAGCAAAATTCTTACTGTGCTGACTTCAAAGCTGCTTACGCCTACCTTACTTCCCACTTCTATACTTAGTTTTCTTTTGATAGCGAATAAAATTTACTGTTTCACTGATTAGGAGATGCACAGACTTCCTAGAGAACTGCAGCATAAGACGATGAAAAGTTTGATATTTACATTAAGATTTTATAATAAATCTCTGAGATGTCTGAATAGTAAGAATAAATGTTTCCTTTTCTGGCTCTGTTTAAAAAGTAGGTCTTCAGAGTGTTGCTGGGAAGATTTTGGAAAATCAGCCCAAAGTAACTGCATTGCAGCTCAATTTAAAATATATATTGATGGCATATCTGGCCACCCATTTAATTCCATTTTCAAAAGGTGACCCATCTCTTTGTTCAAGTAGCATTCTTCTACTTTTATTTTCAATCTAAAATTTCCTTTTACCTTCTGGTGGAATATCATCACTTTTTTTCATACAGTCTTTTAGGTGTTCTGCAAGTATATTTTTATAATATTTTTAAATTAGTTTACTAAAGGTTTTACAGATATGTACTGATACTTTCTTGTACAGTTTTACATAAAACAAAGCTTAAGACACAGAAGTTTAAGAGAATAGCATTGAACCAAAGATAATATGCATCATGACTCAAAAAAAGAAAGCAAGAACCTATTTAACTATGCTGGGGCATCAGTGTGATCCAGCAGCTGTAAAAGTCCATAACATCAGATGTTACTGTTTTGAGCTGACGCATGTGTCCATGTATTACCTGTTAGGTTGCAGTTTATTGCAGTGCTGTGTAAATCCTTACAAAAATTTTCTTTAGACTGGCACATTTGTTCCATTTGTGACAAGTGATGGCAAAGAACAGTACTATTGAAAGAAACTACCTTGAAAATAGAAAGGTGCTTCCCTTGTCTTCTAAAAACTCTAAGGATCTTATTTACTTGTTTTTATTCTCTTGTAGGTTGGAGATGTTCTCTACTGTGCTGGACAGATTGCTCTGGTACCTTGTACGATGCAGCTTGTTAACGGTGGCATACGGACAGAGGCTGTAGTTTCCCTCCGTCATGTTGAGCGAGTTCTTCAAGCTATGAGCCAGAAGACTGCACTCCACCACGTCATCACAGCCAGCTGCTATGTAACTCACAGCAAGCACATTCCTATTGCTCACTCTCTATGGCAGAAGAAATTAAGAGAATGTAAAAAGGTAGCTGTGATATCCATTTTTCTTCTTTCTGGGTTGTCTTTTTTTTTCCTTTAAGTCTTGTAGTAATATTAGAACTTTCTCAGTACATTTCAGAGAGGTTCAAGTAAAGCTGATACAATATGGTTTGATTGAGCTGTTATGTTCTGGCTTATAAGTGGTTGTGCACAATTGAGAAAGAAAATTGCTTAATAGAAAGTTATATTCACCACTAACTTTGTCTTAATTCCCCAAAGCACTGTGTTAAAGGACTCTTAAAGAACAGTCAATTTCTCTAACAAAAATGTGAACAATACCTCATTTGAATTACTTCTACTCATATATTTTTGCATAATAAGAACTGGGCATTTTACTTCAACTTTTTGTGAGTGAAGTTTTTTTCCCCACTCTTTCTTATAAGCACTATTGTCATGACAACTGAGTTTAGCAATTTGCTGCTCATTATTGCTTTATATTCAGTTGTACTTTTTAAGACCAGATCAGGACATGCCTGTCTGTTGGTTAACCCTAGTTTAACAATTTAATAATTTGCACAGCGATTTATAACGATACCATAATAATTTCTATTATTTCTGTGCCATTTTCTTAAATAGCCATGGAACTCCCTGTCAGTATTAAAAGGTAGTGGCCACAAATCTTGTAAAAAAAAAAAAAAACGTAACTTCTCCTCAAATGCATAAAAATTAGAACAGTACCTGCATAATTGCTGTAGAATTTCATGTAACCTAATTATTATGTTTTCTCAGGGAAACACATGGCTTAGAAGCATAGCATATGTTAATATTGTCATAAAAGAAGGAAAAAGGCGCCTGAAATTTTCCTTCTATTTGCCTTTACTTTCATTCTCTGCACTAGGCACTTGTCTTTCTGAGTAAAGATGTAGACTTTGCTTAGATGCTTACAAATTCCAACTTGATTTACTAATAAAGGACTCTCTTAAATAGAGTTTATTACTCCTCCAAGACCAGATTCAGATTCAGTATTGAATCTGAATTCAATTCAGTTTTTTAAATTCAGTTCTGTTTCTTGCTCTGTGACTGGTTAGTAACATGTACCATGACCATGAAGCCTGCCTGCTTTATGATTCGTAATATATATGACTGAAGGATAGATTGGTGGTGTTTGCCAGTCCTTTGAAACTATTCCTTTTCCCAGATAGCAGCTTTTAGGTCCTCCGTAGCTGTTATACTTACCAACTACTCTTTATCAAGTCTTTTTTCTCTTCCACTTACTGAGATGACTAGGCAGTACTTTTTTTTTTCTTTTCCTTTAACTACATGAAAAATACTGATGAGGTTGTTTACTTTTTTGCTATTATTAGTATCTATTCCATGTAACTTTTTGATTGTTCAAGCCATAGCTTAAAAAATGGATTGTTGCTTACACGTACTCCTCCTGTGAAGAGAGAGCTGCCTGACTGTTTTCAAGAATCTTAAAGAAAAACATCCTGCAATTTGGTTTCAGGCAATACAGGAGGATCTTCGGTCTTGAACATCATCTATGCTGTGCTTATTAGATCATAATTCATTATTGACAGTATAAGAAAGAGAAAAAAAATATTAGCAGATAATGTGTGTCACAACACAATCGAAAAATGCTTTGGAAAGAACTAAATACGAAGGAGAATGAGATGTTATTAGCAGCTGGATGTTCCAGTTTCTCTATAATTTTGCTAATATTATTATGTTCAGACCGAGGAATTGAATTTTTCCTCAGGATACACATGTTTTTTAATTAGTAGGGGTTTGTGTACAAAGTAAAGCAGAGAAAAATACTTACCAAACACTTCTGTTCCATGGAACCAGAGAGAGGAATTATCCTGCTCTGAAAATGCAGTTGTCCTGTGGACTGAAATAGAGGTTTTCTATTGGAAAATGATAAATTGTACAACAGCTGTACTTCTGCCTCACTGATTCCCTAGAATCTCACTGATTCCCTAGAATCAGTGAGAATAGGTAATGTAGTTTTTACTTTGGAGCAGCCTTCCAGATTCTGTAAGGTACTGCCTTTCTGTGTGTCTTAAGTCATATCCCTTACCCTTGTGGTTTTCTTTCTGTTTTGGTATCCTGGTGCTGCTACAGACAGTTCTGTTGGATAGCATGACGTGAAATAATGGTCTGTTTTCTTCAAGTAAACTAAGTCAGCCAAAACAAAAGTATTTTATTATTTTTTATTTATTTATTTTATTATTCTTGAAGTGTATTTCAAGCAGTGGCGAAAGGCCTGAACCAGTAGCAATCCACAGATTACTTAGAACAAATGGTGTCTCAGTTGAAATTGTTGTGCTTCTGTCACCCATGAAGAAAGGAGTTTGTTTATGCAAATATAACAGTTCAACTCAGGGCTCAGTTTTTTACAGAGTGGTCAGACATTGAAATGGGCTGCCCAGGGAACTGGTGGATTCACTGTCCCTGGAGGATTTTAAGATGAGACTGGATGTGGCACTGAGTGCCATGGTCTAGTAATCATGGCAGTGTTGGATCAAGGGTTGGACTTGATGATCTCAGAGGTCTTTTCCAACCCAGTTGATTCTGTGATCCTAT
Organism: Empidonax traillii; assembly: GCF_003031625.1. NCBI lineage: Eukaryota > Metazoa > Chordata > Aves > Passeriformes > Tyrannidae > Empidonax > Empidonax traillii. Next base: position 332,858 of record NW_020955246.1, on the reverse strand, counting down.
GATTCATTTGAGATAAGGCCACAGGGTAGACACACTTAGCTGAACTTTGGAAGAGTTCTTGTCATATTGACGGGGCCAATTGTCTTTTAGGAACCTCTTGAGTTATGAAGAGAAAGATACATTATATTTAAATAAATTAAAATATTTTTAAAAATTAAATAAATTTATACTTCAGAATACTCAAATTGTTTCCAGAGGAAACATATTATATATTATTAACTAGAGAAGTGGCTCTAGTGAGGATCAAGGGTGGGAGAGGATTGCAAAAGAGGGAGGAAACAGTAACTAAACATTCTGGACCCTCTAGCAACTATAACTTGTTTTAGTCACCCAGCCTCTGGTCTCTTCCTTATTCTAGCATCATTCCTTGCTTCTTACACAACTCCTTTCCACTGTTGTCATCCTGATTTCCCTTACTCCTTATGGCAGCTCAGTATTTGTGCTCCCAGCACGATTCCTGCGGTCTCACCCCTACAGTATAACCCCCTGAGCTTCCCTGAGCTCCAGTTACCCACAGTTATCAAGGGCTGTCTCCTTAGAGCTGGAATCCAGCCCCCTGTCTCTCTCTCTCTTCTTCATTCATATGTCCCTTTGAGTCTCAGTGTCATTGGAAAAGCCATTCAGGGTGACAGAGGAAAGAGAAATCTAGTAGTGCAGGGATGTAAGGTTGTAGTAGAAAAAAAAAAATAGCAGGGAGGAAAAGATAAGAAAGCAGCCTCACCGAGGGTTCACTCAAAACAACATCAAAATCACTGAGCTAAAGAATAGATCTTTGGAGCAACATTTTGAATGTACACAAGAGAGATTTCCTTTGTCAAGACAAAAAAAGTATTGTAGAAACTGAGATCTAGAGTGAGGGAACTGAAGTAAGCATTTAGTTCTGTAGATGGGTAATGCTGCATTTTTGTTGTTGGAGAAATTAAAACGTAGTTAAGGGAAGCAGTGGTTAAAATCAAAAGAAAAAAACAGAGGCTGCAAAAAATGGCATTAAGACAGTTGTACAAATGAATAATCAAACCCAAAACCTAGGAAAACTTATTGGACTTAACAAATACTAGTGCCAGCCATTGTCAGCTTCCCTCCATCCTATTTTTAATTTAATTTTAATCCCTTTGCCAGGCATCCTTTGGGATATTTTAACGCTCTTGAAGAGATATGTTTAGGAAGCTTTTCTAGCATACCTGGTTAGAAGTAGTAACCATAGCGGTAGAACAACTTCTGCCTAAATCAGCAGTTAGCATTTAGTTGTTTGTTTTGGTTTGGGTTTTTTGGTTTTTGGTTTGCTTTGGTTTGGTTTTGTGTTTTGTTGGGTATTTTGGGTTTGGGTTTTTTTTTTTTTAAGAAGAAAAAAACTTATAGCATTGCTAAACTTTTTGGAAGAAAAACTGACAGTTTTCCAATTAAGTCTCATCTTGTGTTTTTCTTTACTTCACATCTTTTAATGACAGTGTCATGTAATATGATGATTTTATAAGTGGTTTTGCTAACTCATTCAGCAGAGTAATCAATAGCAAAAAATAAGCCAGATGGGTTGTAGTCCATTTGTATTGGGTGGGACAGATGGCACTATTGATAGATGGAAATATTCCAAATAATTATTGTATAATGATATAACAGTGACTATGCCTGCAAAATTTTATTAATTTATTTTGTATATACACTTTATTCAGTAGGGGTTGAGTTGTGCCATTTAGAGAGTGCTAACACTATATTTAGTTGGGAGCCAAGTCCACCCCTACCTTCTTTTTCCTCAACCTGTGGGCTTCCCATGCAGAACCATCCCCTAGTACTGTGTTTCAGGTATTTCAAGTGGTGGATTGTATTTCTGCCTGTGCAACAGACTCCCCTAGACCAACTGAGATGGACAGGATCACAATTACTTTTTTTTCTACCTCTGAATACCTACTTTTTTGCTTTCTTTTGTTATCCTCACCAATACAAAGAGGAAACATGCTGTGCTGTCTCAAGATTTCAGGCATTCCAGCTTGCTTAACTGGTGTAGTTTATTTTTGTTACATCTTGCTAATCCTCAG
>NW_020955246.1:328605-330504 GCF_003031625.1 Empidonax traillii | reverse complement strand
ACTGAGATGGACAGGATCACAATTACTTTTTTTTCTACCTCTGAATACCTACTTTTTTGCTTTCTTTTGTTATCCTCACCAATACAAAGAGGAAACATGCTGTGCTGTCTCAAGATTTCAGGCATTCCAGCTTGCTTAACTGGTGTAGTTTATTTTTGTTACATCTTGCTAATCCTCAGCAAGATTTGGTATAGCTAGCTCAATAAAATACATAAATTCTGATTAACTGTGTAATAAATACTCATTTGGGTTGTTGCTATTCAATTGTATATTCCATGAAAAAGTACTATGAAGTAATTTTTTTTCTGTGATTTAAGAGCACATCAACTTTGTTGCAGAAAAATGTTGAGGCCACTTGCTGCTTTTGAAATACATTTGTTGATAAAAATGACTGAATGAAAAAAATTGTTTTCAGTTCTTATTTTGATTTGATGAAATGTATGCAAAACTTGGAGGCAGATTTTCCAGAACTGTCTGAAATCTTATCTCTGATTTCCTTGTTATAAAAAGAAAAATTTATAGGGAAATACTCTGGTGCAATTAGTACACAATGTTTTGTTGCCAACAGAAGATTTAGAATATGCTTTATTTGTAAGTGAACCCAAAATACTGGTGAAGGGAGATTTTGAGACAGTGAAAATTATGTATATTTTTAAGCTTAGAAGACAGAGTTGCATAGAAAGATAATATTTAATGTAATTGCAAGATGTATTAATAGCTCTAAGGCCATTAGCTTATATCTTTTGTATCAGCAAATCATTTTATACATAGTATTTTTTCTTTAAATTATGATATTATAGATCAATTCCCCTCTTATTTTATTAGAGAGCTGCCAATGTACTTTCCATCCTCATTAATGAAAACTCTACCAGGTGAAATACTTCCCATGACATGAAAAAATATGTCTTTTTACTTTTATAATGCAGCTTGTATTTGGACATTACTTGTTTGGTCCTCTCCCTCCAATACATTTCTTAGCAAATGTACTGCAAACTTTAAAAGTTCTCCAGCCGATCTTCTGACAGAAACTTGCTTCTTTTTTTTTTTTTTATGGTAAGCATTCAGGATGAGTGGCTGTGATCTCATGATTGTTTCAAATCCAGCAAAGAGTGCTACAGTTGACTTTCATTCTGTCAGGAATGCCAGTCAGGTTGTTGACAATGTGTGTCTTAATAGCGTGTAATGCAGAAGTGATGGAAGAAAGATTCGCAGTGTTTTATCTGATATATATTGTGAATGGGTTCCATGCTTATTTCAGCACTCGGGTAACTTGATGCCAAATTTAAAAATCTAAATTTAAACCTTTTGGGCCAGATTTACAAACTGTTTAGATGTCAAAAGATTTAAATGAGCCTGAACTAGGATTTTTTTTAAATATCGAAGAGCAGTCATCTAGGGCACTGGGCCCATTCTAGGGAGCCCATGCATTGTACCTCCTTTGATACTCCTTAACTACCGTTGATGCTACCCTATGTCTTTCCGCTTTGCCTATGAAATAATGCACAAGTCCCAAGTTATAAAAAAGTTAAATCAGAAACTAGAATCTGACTAATTACATGCAGTTGTTTTCTGGAGTAATTATTGTGTTTTCATGGCAGTCATTTAGAATGGCATCATGCATCTGTAACACAGCAGTCTGTGCATTGTTCAGACATTCCTGTACTATTTGAAGTATACAGACTGTCATGAATTTAAATAAAATTCATGCATTCTCTGACACTTTATCTTAAGTAGCACAGAAGTAGCTTATGCTCAAAGAGAAGCTGAAGATTTTTCTTACTGCAAAGAATTGGGCAGAGGTTTAGGATGCTGTCCTACCTGTAGAGGAAATCACCATTAAACTTAATGTGGAATATTAAAAAAAAAAAAAAAAAAAAAAAAAAAAAAAAAAAAAAAAAA
>NW_020955246.1:286143-328301 GCF_003031625.1 Empidonax traillii | reverse complement strand
TTCTGTGAGAGGATATGTACTTTTTCACCATGCTGAGCAAATGTTTTTAAGTCTATAATGTTCAGGTACAAATTTTTATCTATTTCATTATATATATTGGTTAATATCTTTGTTTAATACAATTGTTAGATTTATAAACAGTATTGTAAATTCTGTGTCCCGGAGGTAATAGTATAGGTAATATCAATTTAGTCAGTCTCCTTCTTTTACAAGTTTCTTGAACAGAACAGTTAAAATATGAGTAGTAGAAATAACAAATATTACAAAGGTAAAAATGACAGATTAGAACATTGCTACATTTACATTTACATTGCTACATTTACATTGCAGTAAACTCTCATGTAGGTTAATTAATATGATTTAAAATATTATCAGAAGAAAATGAAATATTGTTAAAAATCATTGCTGCCAGCCAGTACCTGTGGCTATCAAAAATTCAATAGGAAGAAAATACATGTTTCTGTTTCCTTTTTTTTTTTTTGTCTCATCAGGTTTCTAACATCTATTTTGCTACTAGATGTTATTTCAAATGTTCCACAGTTTGATATATTAAACCAGACTTCTTTTATGGCCCACGTTCAGAACACACAGTGCATTAAATTCCACAGTGGTAGTGGGTCTTTCATCTTGTGCCTAGTGTATTTCATTTCCCCTGTGCTCAGATTAAGCAAAGTTTTTGTATTCATTTGAAGCAACTGTAATGAGAATATTTAACACAGGTCAAATGCAGACAGTGGAACTCCAGAGGTCCTTGAAAATTGTCTGCCATTTGACACTGGGCCACAATGGGAGGTGAAAGGGTTGCCACTTTAACTTTTTCTGAAAGGAAGATTATGATACTCTATTTGTAACATAAGTGGAGCCTTAATGAATTTTAAAAAGGGATATAGTCAACAAAAAGAACAAAGAAGCAGTCTACATGATTTCAACTAAAGCCATTATTAGAAATTGAATATATATGTGTATAATAGTCATATGATGTATAATGCTCTAAACAGTATGCTAAATTTAACTTGTAGAATATAAACAAAAAATATGAACAATAGAAAATAAGAAAGGAAAGCATTTCTTGTGTGAACATTTATGTAGATAGATACAATCAAATCCTCAGCTGGCATAAGTCATCATAACTCTCTGATTTCCATGCACTGATTTATACTAGCTTATTTGCCATTTACAGGTAATATATACATGCATTTGAATGTTGCTTTTCAGGTAGACACAGTGAAGAAATGCATGTCAAGTTATTCAGGGTGGTAAACAGCCTAGTTCATCCAGGCTGACTGATTTTCCCCTGCAGCAGTTCTCTTATAAGAATTTTTTTTGAGTGATTCTTCATCTCCTCTGCTGAAAACATTAATTCTGTTTTGAGCCTGTCACTTTTCTGCTAAGCAAGAGTGGATATATGCATCTACTGTTTGCTTAGGCCAGAACCTCTGGTCAAAAGTCTAATGTGTGATGACTGTGAAAGGGTTTCAACCATGAAGTGAGTACCCATTGTCAGTGCCTCATTATAGAGGGGAGAATGCTTTTTTTTTTTTTTTAAAGTGGTCAAGGTCTTATCTTACTTTCACTCATGAAGCATCCCTATTAAACTGTAGTCTAAATTGCATGTAGGGAACTTTACATTCCCACAATAAAGGATGGAATTTCAGGATAATCATTACCTTCAGAGTTTTTTTGTTCTCTTTTGGATGAGTTAATCCTGCTGATCAGGACTGAAAGAAGAGCCATATTACCACCCCAGCCTACATAGATAGTTTTATTAACAACTGATCCTTTCTAAAACTGTAGCAGGTTAATACCTTTCAGACACCACAAACATTCCTTCCGAGTCAGTGCTTCCAACAAGTAGCTATGCTAGATCTCTTTCGTTTCCAGGGAGGGTGTTTTAACTTGTCTCTTCAATGTAAACTCCATAAAAAATCAGAAAACTCAGATTTCAGAAACGGATCAAAATTTATAGTGGAAGTCCTTCCCTTAAATCTGTGGGCAATATCCGCTTTGTCATGGTTATGCAGAACCTGGAAAAGTATTCCTGTTACAGGAAGGAAAATCACCTATTGAATAGCGTATGAGGTCTTCCTGGGGTGGTGTTAACTTTCTTCATGACAGCCCCTCTGATGCTGTGTTTTGGATTTGTGTCTAACACGCTAATGTTGCACACTTTCAAGTGTTGCACACTTTCAAGCTGCCTGGACTCAACACCACAAATATATGCAGCAAATTTCCACTGAAGAAAAACTCCACAATTAACTAGGAAAATTCATATCTGTCCTTCTCCCTTGTCAAGCTCCAGTCAAAATTAGAGCTCAAAATATCATCTCTTACTTTTGAAACTGTGCAAGAATCTTATCTCTATTCAGATGCAGTAACAATCTTCTCCCACCAAAAAATCAAAGGAGGGGAAAAAAAGATATTAACTCAGGAAAACAGCTTCTTTCTTCTAGTAGAAGTACTTCTTTACTAGTGTATGTTGTAATCCAAGGGATCCTACTAAATTACAGTACTTGATTATCCTTATCTCTTGTTCTGTGTGCTGGTCATAATAATTTCATTTCCTCTTCATCTTCTTCTCTGAGGGATATCACATGGTCTTCAAAATTAATAATAGATCTTTAATTTTCTTATTCATAGAAGTCAATGCAAATCAAAAATTATTTATGCTTACCTGTACTCCACTTTCAAAAAAGCAAGTTACGACAGTGTGAAAGTGAACTGTTATTATTTTGAAACCCCTTTAAATTTTGTCATAGCAAAAATGAGCAGTGTGGTCAATACACAGTAACATGCATGCCAGCTCAGCAGTGCATAATCACTTTCAGCTTCCTCTCTGTATTTATTCAGCTTTGTTGATGAAAAATAAAAATGCTTCCAGCTGATATGATACCTGTTCAGTTCTTATCAGTCCTTTAGTTGTAACACAATGAACACAGGTGATAACACTTGAAATCTAACTTTAATTTTATCTTGGACATTTTTTTATTGTTAATATTATGCAGTTCTTCATGTCTCTTGCTCATAAGCACCTTTATGGAAAAATCCTGACCATCTTCTGTAGTTGACCAAAGTAGTTACTTTTGCATGCATACATACATCAACAAAGAAGCAAGTCTGAAAGAGGAAAATGTAACTCTTAGCTGATGAAAATACAGGCTGGGGTTTGGCTGAGACAGCTGACCTGAATGAATCAAAGTATTATATTGTATTATATATCGTATAAATTCATGCTTGACGATAAAAACTGAGTTGATTTTTTATCTAACTTTTTGGGCAACCCATTACAGTGGATTGTAAGAAGTAACCTGAATTTCATAACCTGAGTTTGACTCCTGTAACACTGAATTGGGGAAAACTGATCCTGCAAAATTCAAGTTCCAAACTGTATGTAGGACATTACTGACCAATGTAAATGGCTTGAGTTAAAATAAAGGTCATGTGAAGTCCTAATAGTCCTGTTATACGCCATTTCACTGATCTTTCTTTGCAGTCATGCCATATTGAAAAATGAAAGTAACTGACTACTCTGCCAAAACCATTTAACTCAAAAGTACTGATATGCACAAGGAAGAATGTAAATGTATTTTCCACTAAAAATTTGTTTAATAAAAAGTGTTGCATTCAAAATTAAATGAATTGCCAGAAAGCCAATTGTATCCTGATCTGGATCCAAAGCAGTGTGGCCAGCAGGTCAAGGGAAGGGATTCTGCCCCTCCACTCTGCTCTAGTGAGACCTCACCTGGAGTACTGCAACCAGGTATCCCTGGTGTATGGCATGCTGGGGTCCCCAGCACAGGAAGGACATTGACATCTTGGAATGATGTCAATGGCCCCAGAGGAGGGCCAACAAGATGATCAGAGGAATGGAGCACCTCTCCTATGAGGAAAAGCAGAGAGAACTGAGATTGTTCAGCCAGAAACAGAGAACCCTTCAGGGTGACCTAATTGTGGCCTTCCAGTACCTGAAAGGAACCTACAGGAAAGATAGGGCAAGGATATTTACAAGACCATATAGTGTCAGGACAAGAGGGAATGGGTTCAAATTGAAAGGGAGTAGGTTTAGATTAAATATTAGGAAAAAATTCTTTTCTGTGGGGGTGGTGAGGCACTGGCACAGGTTGCCCTGGGAAGTTGTGGATGCCCCATCCCTGGAGATGCTGATGGGCCTCTGGACAACCTGAACTAGTTGTGGGAATCTCTGCCCATAGCAGGGGGTTTGGAACTACATTATCTTCAAGGTCCCCTTCTAACCCAAAACATTCTATGAATCCATGAAATAATTTTGATTGCACATCTGTATATCATATTACTGATAAAGGTGGTTGTCTCAATGAGAGAGAGCCTGGCAATTAGTAGAAGTTTAATAATACCACCAGAATTTTCAAATTGTTTTTCTTCTACCTCCAACAGCATCACAATTTTTTAGCTTGCATTCTACAAAATTATTACAGGTTTAACAACAGTAGCTAATGGTGCTGTCTATGTACAGGTGAACAGGTGATGTAATTAGAATACATGAGCTAAAACCTGACATTTGGTTTAAAAATTGGTTCCAGAGTTCATTGTCAAAGTTCTGAAGGAAAGTAGACTTTCAAAGAAAGTATCTTTGCAATCAGTATCTGAAATTCAGAGTCTGAGTAATAAAATCCATTATCCTTAATGCCCACAAAGTAGATTTTGACCATTAATTTTGCTCATTTTCTGTCCCATTTGGGTACACACTCTCAAATGATTTTCAAGTGAAATCTTTCCATCTTGATCATCCTTAATTCAGTTCAACTCTCTTTCCTAAGTGCTTATTTTTGACACTACACATGAAAAATAAAACCCTCAGAGTGACAATCTGTGATCATGTTTCATGTGGCAGACTTCATTTGCTTTCAGTTTATATTATTATCAATTTATGGCTTTGTTCCTTAAATAGTTATTTTTTTTACAATATCATTGTAAGTGATATATTGAATGATGTATATTTGAGAGGTATTTCAAGGATCTTAACTTTAGTCATTAACTGGTTATCTCTTGGCTCAGGAATTTTTAGTTTGTTGAGAGAAAGTTACTGGTTTTTAAGAAAATAAAACAGCTTTTCAGTATGTAATTATTTTCTTATCAATTTTACATTTTCATGCCCTTTTGAGTATCTAGCATGCAGTGCTTGAATTTACATTTAGCTCTGCAGGAACTGCTTTAAATATTATTATTAAGAAGGAAGAAATCAAAAATCAAAGTGAATTTTTAGTACAATAGCAAAGTATAGGAAGGTGCAATTGCAGCAACAGCAGCCTGGATTAGTATATAGAACTAACGCACAGCTTGACAGAAAATCCCTGCTGGGGAGGAAATGTAGGGGAACTGGCAGAATTTTGCTACATCTGCTCCCTACTGCTAATAAGTTTTAACCCATTTCATTTTTATTATACTTGCTGTTTAGATATTTTGCTTCCAAAATTATATCTGTAACTATGAGAACACATAAAAGGGAGCACGACAGGTAGGGTTGTTTAAAAATTTAAAACTATCAGCAAGGGATATTAAAGACCATAATGAGTAAGGTGGTTGCCTTCTCACTGTGGGTTTTTAAAGTTCAGGCACTGCAGTGCTGGTAGAAAGGCTGAGCCTAAGTAGTGGATAAAACAGATTTCATAGCTTGAGTGGCTTGTACAGCCAGAAGGCACCATTACATTATTTATTCTGACCTGTATATCACAGATCATTACATTTCACCCAGAAATTCCCATTTTTGAACCCTGTGAGTATACTTGTACTAAAATATATTAGACCTTAAGAGTTCCAAATACTTTATGCCACAGGATGAGAACCAAAAGGCTGAGCTTCCCATGCAGTAGGAAGAGGGTTGGTTAAATACACATGGCTTGGTAGCACGACTACTTCTGCAGAATAAGGCAAACAGCCAAAATCTTGTATGGAATTAACAAAAGTGAAAATCCCTTCCTGACCCCTTTGACTTAAGAAAAAAGATACAGGTATTCATATTTTCCATTTCGTATTATCCCATGCTTCCCATAACTGATTATCCAACATTTTTAAATCTTTCTTTTGCTCTGATGATGGTATAGTAGTCACGTACAATTATGAAATGTATTTTGAAGAGAGACTGAAATCTATGAGATTGGGTGGGTAGTTGAAAACCTGGAGTATATGGGGCTATTGAGACTGCTTTTAGATATTGGGTTGGAACAAAATTGTGATACTTACCTGAGAAATCAAGCAAAAATTGAAGTCTAGGCCCTAAATAGGAGATTATTCTCCCTTACTGTGCATGCAGAAGCCTGTGGCTTTCTTTCAGTTGGCAAGTTTGCATTTTCTATTTTTCTTTCAATTTAATCTAACAAGTAATTACTTGAGATTCCTTTTCAAGAAAACTTCCCAGTTGCTCAGTCCAGAAAGCAGAGGTGATGGCCTAGTTATTGCAGACTTTGTATACTGTCTTTCAGTTGTTCACATGTTCTAGAGATTTGCTCAAAGCTGACTATGTCTTCATGGAAATGTGAGACTGATTGCTCTTGTTTTGATCCTGTCACAGAGCTTCTCAGTTTCTGAAATGAAAGGATGAAAACACAGTGATCCAACAATAGAAAAGGGAAACAAAATTAACAAGCAAATGATATCCTTCTCTACTAAATATAATCAAAAGAGAGCTTGTAAGATTATGTCTTAAATTTCAACTGAACCCTTTCTTCTATCACACAGAAATGATGAAAATTTATACCACTTCTTGGCCTCCGTTGACAATCACAGTAAAAGATAGAATAGCAAGTTGCTAATTTATTCTGTTTGAGCAATACAAGCTCCTGTAAAGTTATTGATCTGCTTTTTTATGAACTCTCTATTTGCATGAGTTCCGTATTTGCTTTCCTTTTTTAAATAATGCTTACCTATACCTATAGTAAAACTGTTCAGAGACCATTTGTCAGGAAACTTTTGATTCTGCGAAGACTTAAATATATCCTTTATGCACCAAAAAGCTGTCTCAACTTATAAATCAAATTTATGGTATATTTATTCTGGGATTTAGACCGTAAGAGTGTTGTTACTTAATTTTTATGGTAGTTTCTTCTGACATACTTGATTGATTACCATAAAATTTCAGCCCATCGCCTTGTCAAATCCTAATAATTGCCATCAATATATTGTATAGATTCAAATTTCCTATACTCTCACTAAGATAACTTGAGGTATGCTCACTTTATTCACCTGCCTCTCTGGGAAAAGTTAAGCTGTGCTTGGCATGTTAACTGCTGATCATTTCATATCTAATAATTAATTTTGCATCACTAGCATAGCTACACACAGATTTTTTTTCACAATTATTGTGAGGAAAATTTAATTTGGATGTTTTTCCCAAATGCCAGCATGTGGATTTATAATCATGATATTAGGAGAAGGCATTAATTTGAATTCCATCTGAATTAGACAAATTGATTTAAAGTACTCTTAGAAATAGCGCTACCTCTAAATTTCTATACTTATATTTATTCCTCTATATCTGCTTTCCCTTTTTCACATTTCTGTGTTTTTAAGGATAGATAAAGACTGCATAAAAAAAGAAATTATTCTGCAAAATGTACTATCAGATGCTGACACAAAAAATAAAGAACCACCTTGCTTTCTTTAGGTTTTCTCTGGTTCAGTAACACCAAGTAAGTACAGGTTCAGTTTCCTAGTTTCCCAATTTCTACATGACATAATGGTTACTGAACTACCTGCAGATAATTCCAGCACATTGTGGAGTGATTAGAGGGAACTAAAATTTCTGAAGAACTTGTTTCTTTTTATATTTACAGTATTTATTCTAAGACAAATACTCATGTTTATAAGACCTCACTTTTAGTCTGCCAGTTCTGCGTTTTGGCATGCAGCAAGTAATTTGTTTTATTTCAGAAATAAATACTAAATGTCTGACTTTCTTATTTTTGTAAGCTTTGGAAAAAGAACATCTTTAACAATTTGTTGTTATAGAACACTGTGGTATTCATTCTTTAAATTCAGATGTGTTATACCAGGAATGCATGTGGCCTATTTATTAGACAAACTAGGATGTTGAAAAGGATTGCTTCTATCCTACTTTCTTCAGGAACTGACATTTTTATTCTTATGCAGTTTTCCTAGTGGAATCTTTACTTTTTTAAGTCATAAACCTATTGTTGTGAGAGACTCTACCAGAGCTTAAGCGGGATCTCAGGAGTTTGATGCACTCTGTTTAATGTAGGCAGTGTAAAAGAAATTTTAAATGTATTATTTAAAGGCACATTAATCTTGCCACTATAATGGTGTAATAATGCGCACCATATAAGGTTTTCATAAACTCAGCTTCTAAAAGTAACATCACAGTATCTTTCTTTTTGTTCTCCAAGTCAGTTCTTTGTAGAGATAGCAATTATGCATTCATCTCTGTCTCTCACAGCCTGATTCCATATTCAGCTGTGAGGTAGATAGGTCCTAGTCCTTACTAACCCAACAAAAAGAATATTTCTCATTTAGAACAAATGGAGGATAGTCAAACGAATTTATATAATAAATGCTAATAGCCAAAATTTGTACCTTTTTCAGTTTAATTAAGCAAAATAGTTAAATGCTCACTGCTAAATCCATCAGTGAATTAAGTATAGGTTTGTCTTATACTCGTTACTGTGTTTTCATTGGAATTTTAATAGGTCTGGTTTGGATTTTTTTTAATTGAAAAATAGACTGTTAGTTGGAAAAATTATTTTTAAGGTTAGCACCTTTAAAACAACGATCTGTTTAAGTTAGTTTACAACCCTTACAGCCCAGTGTTTTTGATTTAACTCTACTTACTACACTGGGTCCTGGTTTGGTGTGCAGCAGTATTGTGAATGCATTAGGCATTTCATATTGTGAGAGTGTTTTGTAACTCTTCTGAATATGCACAATGAAAATTCAGTGAATCTTTACTAAGAACTGAGGCTTACAAAATGCAAGTATTTGGTAATACTGTGAACCAAGGTGATAATTTCCTCTGTCTGAGCAAAACTCAGGAAAACATTATGTATGATGCAGTTCAGATAACCATTTTGCTTTAATATAGAGATACAGGTTAATTACAAGTTTAGAAACCCACTGATAACCCATGTTGTTCACCTTGCTTCTTGGGATATGAGAGGGCTTATATGTCTGAATTAAACACATTCATAAAAGTGTAACCTAAGGAATGTTGCTACCAAACAACCTTTTCAGCATCAGCTTATTCATGAATATAAAATATAAGGTGTTCCCCTTCTCGTTTCTCATTGTTAGATACCTTACTGAATTGAATGTCACTTGATAACTGTAGTACTGTGGCCTTCAACAGTCAAGTCCTTTGACCCTTTCTGTGTCTAGCCAAACTTTTGCAGATTTGAGTTGAGCATCCATTGCAGAACCTCATTAGAGGGGTTAACACAGAGCAGCTATCTGGATGGCTCCAGTGTAACACAGCTCAAAATCCCTGTTCCTGTGGCAGGTGCCCAAAAGCAGCCAAACCTCCTGCTTGGCACTGTCATGTTCTGGTTGTCTGTGCTGTCTCTATCAGTTAAGCAGGAACTGAACATATATGTGTCGCCCTAAAAGTAGGATTACAGTTCTACATGTGATTCTGCTTTGGGAAAAAGGAGAAGCTTTGGGAAAAAGAAGAATCTTTTTTCTCAGAAGGAATAACCGTGTTGAACTCCCTCTTCTTCCAGCCCAATATTCTGATACCAATAACCACTGCTGAAGAAGCTTTATCTCTCAAAGCTGTTATCTGCATCCTTCTACTTGATTCTGTGTTCACTATTCATATATAAAATCTGCCTAGAATATTACAGATGAACATGAAATTCCTTTAGGATTATGGAAATGTTGGAAGGAACTAGTTGTGAAAAATCAACAAATTGAGTCAAGAAAGCCCAGTTCTTCACAAAACACACCACTAATGTGCCAATTTATTGGCATAAATTCCTATGTAAGAACAAAAGAATAGCCATAATGGTGTAGGCTCTGCTGAGTATTCTGACTCCAAACAGGAGCCCTAAGCAGAAGTAAAAACAGTAAAAGCATGTATCTACTCTAATATTCTCCCAACCTCAAACTATATTAATTCATATTTAAATGAGTTAATTTAATAGTTATATAAATAATTTTCATATAAATTATTAACGCATATAAATTAAGCATTACCTCGGAATTTCAATATGTCTCTTTTAGAATGCCCACTGAGTCTTTGTTCTTAGAGGTTCAGGCTCCCCTTGAATCCCTATAAACTTCTTGGAATCAAGAAATTGTAGGTGTCACCCACCATCGTCCTTTTTGAAACCATGCTCTTACTAATGTCATTTGATGGTCCGTAGTTCTTGTACAGAAAGACAAGCGTGCAAAATCAGTTCTTATCCCTATCCACCCTTCTTATGTCATGTATGATTTTGTAATCCTCTGTCCTCTCGTTAAGAAGGCTGGGGAACATTTTCACTGAGACCCTCCAGAGCTTTTGATCATACTTATTGTCCTCCTTTGAATACATTTTAGATCTAATATGTCCTTTTTCAGTTGAGAGAAGCAGTGTTGTTTATCTTACTCAAGATGAGAGTGAACTGTGAATTTCTGCAGTGGCATAATGTTACCTACTTTGTTCTCTTTGTTTTACTTGCTTTCTTGACTGCTGTCAACTCCTGTGATTCTTTATTAACCAGCCCATTCATACTTTCCAAGATGTCACTTAGCTTAGCATGGCAGTTTTCTCAGTAAAGGTAAAGAAGACTCACTTTCTCAACCATCCTACAATCTACTCTGTACCTTTGGTTTGTCCTGTGAGTTATTGAAATGTGCATTGTATCACCAGAAGAATATCAGTATTTTCTTTACAGTAGGAAAAGTCCTTTGTTGAGTTATGGTTTTTTTCTAAAGCAAGGTGTTAAAAAATGTTCATAGTCCTTCTTTGGATAGTGAATTATATCAATTCTATGTATTTCTAAATACATGTATTTAGAAAAATCTCCTTTTTGGCTTCCTTTCCCAAACTTTATGGATCTTAATCTTTTCCATCTTTGATAAATTGAATAGCAGATGATCCTGTTGGCAAAGGGTGGATGTTGTGCATCATGTTTTGAGGAAAGTCTAATGTGAGATTCAGTTAGAGCTAAATCACTTGTCTTACCAAATCTTTGTCCAAATTTTTGGGATCTGCCATTTCTTACCTTGACAGAATCAGAATTCTGTCATAGTGTGGTCTCTGAGATGATCCAGTTTACATCTATTCCTGATAAAAGACATAACTGCAGAGTAATTTATTTTCAGTCTCCTTCATGGAGAATAGGTGTTACCTGGTGTCCTTCTTTAGTCCTCTTGAAAACAGATCATATCAAAGTGTAGCACATTAAGTAGCATCTTTCTGCGTATTATTTCAGCGGTCAACCATTGAACCTTTATGATCTGCTTATTTTCCCCTATGGCAATGGAACTTCTAGTGCAAAGCTACCTTGCAGTATTTGTTATTATAAAGAATTAAATCCAATGGAAAAACTAACAAGAAGAAGTTGGAACTTCAATATGCAGACTTTCTCCCATGAACTGAAAATCATTTGGAAACTGCTAGCTAGAAAATAGGGGTTGAAGGGCAAATACCTTTGGATGTCAGATACACCTATAGCCTAATAAAATTTGTAAAAATTTGTGAACTCAGGGAATGCATACTTTAAGGAATCACTACCTTCAACAGTGTTTGCCTCAACAGTTTTCGTGTCTCTCAACAAGAATTTTAGAACTTCCAAAGAATTATTTGACACTGCTTTTTCAAGAATTACAATCCAAGCTGTATTCTTGTCTACCTCATTTTTTTCTGTCCAAGACTGTGAAGATGTAAAAGAAAGACTAGGCTGAAACTGGTACTCCTTTATAGAACGATCTACAACAGTATCCTTGGGCAAGAACCCTAAAAACGTGTTTTTATTCATAGTACCACAGCTCTCTGTCAGAAGTGATGAATCTCATTGATGAGAGTGCAGAATCAATTATAAAAAGCAACTTAGCCATAAAATAATTCCTCTTCATTTTCATTCTTAATACTTACTAATATTGTTCTAGCATCATATGAATATAACCTCTTAGCAGACCTTATATATTCATCCTCATTTACTAGACAGTCGTATCCGAAAGATACTCATCTATTTAAGACAGTTGTAAATTTCTGAAAGGTGACTCAAATGCACCATCCATGTACAACACAAATGTCATCGATTTCTTGAAAGTAAGTCAGAAGAGGTCATTGTTAGAAGTATTTCTGTAAGATTCTGTAGCTGCTGATGAAAGATTATTAGTCCCCAGTAGCTCCATCACTTGTGCTTTGTGCAAACTCCAAAGTTAAAGGTTATGAGTGCTATGGTACTGTACAGGTGCACCATGAATAGTCTTTCACACAGAATGATTCTCATTTGTTAAATTTGGAAATGTACTTTCTCTTGGCCCTAATTTTCATGTAGTTCTTCATATTCTAAATGGCAGCTGAAGGCAAGCAGAAATAGCGAGTAATTGATTTAACAACCTAAGACAAGTACAGGGAAGTCGAAAAGTTTGTCTTAGTGCCTGATGTGACCTGAGAGAGCTTCTTTAGACTCTTTTTTTTCTAACCAGTACCTCAGCACCTTGGGCCAGCAAAGTGGCCTTTAAGCCTGAATGAGCATGACTTCTTTTTTTTTCCTCAGTGCAAAGCTCCAGTATTTCATCTTTTTAAACTGTTTTACAGCACTCAGAGCGGAATTATATTGACAAGGTTAGAATTCATGTCCTAGAGGAGAATACTGTGCTCCTGTTAAGTGCTAATATAACATTTATGTGTTGGTACCTTAATAACAGCCCCAGCCAGCCTAATAAAAGTACTGAAAGCAAACAGTACTCCGTGAGATTTTATTATGACTGAAGTGACTGCAATTTGAGGCAAATTATCCCTGTTTTTGTTCCCATATCAAAAACAGAAATGCTAAAGCAATTGCTACATGTTTGGGATAGAATTACACTCCACTATCATTAATATAGAAGTAAGTGCATTTTTCATGTAAACAGCTTACGAGGGTCAAGCATCAAAGGTATTCTGTGCAGAATTCTTGTCAATAACTTTGTGAGTGAATTTTGAAATAAAGTGCCTGGAACCTGTCATTATTTCTTCCTCTCAAAGTTGAGAGCGAGTGGATGAAAATTGAGCTTGTGAATTGAAGGTACTGCAAGTTATATGGCCTTATCGACTTCAGGCAAAATGGCAGGTTTGCCTTGTTATTATTTTTCCTTTCAGAGGTCAAGCAATGGACAATATGACCAGTATATACTGCTGTGTAAGCAAATTGGTATATAAAAAAGTTATTATCTGTGTACACAAAGAAGATGGTGTAAGTCACTAATATTAAAAATACTTAGTATACTGTCACTTCATAAAAATGGAGGAAAAATGGAGGAAAAACATAATCTGCTCATCAAAACAAACATTTCAACTATTCAGCCACTTGAAAGCTATTAAAAACCATCAGAGGAAAAGGACCTCAGTTACTCAGAACTGGCTTACCAAGTTAGCTAAGCAGACATGCTGGTTGATGTGAAAACAATTTAAATATGCATTCTAAATGAGCTCTGCTATCAACAAAACACATTCTGTTTTCTAAGAGGGTTTGGTTGAGGAAATTCTGCTGTTCAGAATTGTCTGAACTATGTCTTTACTTAGTCTGAACTGCATCTTTAGAACTCCAACTTTTAAAATAAAACTTAATGTGCTTTACTAAGCCATTTCTGTAGTTTTGGTAGTTACTACCATTTTTTATTCTTCAAAGACCACTGGTACAGACTGTTACCATTGCAAAAAGACTTTCAATTGCAGAATGAGTGCAAAATACGTCATGATCAGCTTTTTTTTTAGTGGTACATAGTAGTTGTTTGAGATTGCAAAAATGAGCAGATACTGTCAAACAACTTCATAATTGCTCAAGATGACTTTTCAGTAAGAAGGAAAGTTGAGGGGAAGTCTTCATGAAATAACTGTACTGCATATACTTTTTTGAATATTTTAGCTAAATATGAGCAATGCTAATTTTTATCAGCTCTGTAATATGGACAATATTTTCTTTATCTTTTAGGAAGAAGATTCAGAAACGTATCATGATGAAACTGCAGTGTGTGGGTTGCTTGCTGTGGTGGTAATACCTCACCTACCCAGAGATGCTGCCATTGAATGGCATGTTATTGCAGCAGTTGATGAACCACTCCAAAGAAAACATTTTGCAATGAACATGTTGTCAGAGAGTTTCCAAATTGAGTGTGAATCTGTGGAGTCTAGTTCTGCATCTTGTGCATCAATCTCTTTACGTCTGAGCTTGATTTCACCATCCACTTCTCCCCTTGATTTAGATGGACCTCTTCATGACTTAGTTGCTATGTTTAAACAAGCTATTGAGAAACTTTCAGAAGACTGCAGTGCAAGTCCTTTGTCCCTTAGAGCTTTCTTCAAGGAGCATGTCTTTGATGTGGAAACACTACAAAAAGGTAAGTCTTACCACAACAGGAACCACATGTAATACTAAGCCTAAGGTGATTTTTGTTTACATCGAGATTTCATTGGAAGAAGACATTTTACAAGTGCCTTTCAAGAATAGGTGGCCAAGAAGGCCAGTGGTATCCTGTCTTGTGTCAGAAATAGTGTGGCCAGCAGGAGTAGGGAAGTGATTGTTCCCCTCTACTGGGCACTGGTGTGGCCACACTTTGAATCCTGCATTCAGTTTTGGGCCCCTCACTACAAGAAAGACATTGAGGTGCCGGAGAGTGTCCAGAGAAGTGCAACAGAGCTGGTGAAGGGTCTAGAGAGTAAGTCATATGAGGAGTGGCTGAGGGAGCTGGGGTTGTTTAGCCCAAAGAAAAGGAGGCTCGGGGAGGATTTTATTGCTCTCTACAACTACCTGAAAGAAGGTTGTATCGAGGTGGGGGTTTGTCTCTTCTCCCATGCTCTCCAAGCAACAGAACAAGAAGAAATGGTCTCAAGTTTCACCAGGGAGTATTAGCTTGTATATTAGGAATACTCACTTTACCAGAAGGGTTATCAAGCATTAGAACAGGCTGCCCAGGGAAATGGTGGAATCACTATCCCTGGACGTGAATAAAAGATGTGTAGATTTGATGTTTAGTAACACGGTTAAATGGTAGACCTGGCAGTGTTAGGTTTACAGCTGAACTCCGTGATCTTGGAGGTCTCTTCCAACCAAACTATTTTACAGTTCTATGATTAAGATACATTTGTTCTTTTTCTGGTTACTAGACATGTTTCTCATATCGAAAGGCTCCGTTCTTGGCCTTTTTGAGATCCAAAGAGGATAAAGTCCTGGATTACTTGTTCTAATCTCACATCTGAACTGACTTTGAGTAGGAGGTTGGATTAGATGATCTTGCTTCAGTATGAGTTATCCTGTGATTCCATGAAATAGAAGTTTCTGAAAAGTCCAACCACTTCAGGATTCAACATAGAGAGAATGAATCTTTTGCATAAAAGTGTTTGAACAGTTGTCCATTTGGTAGACTGTTTTTGTCATGATCTAGATCTATGTTCAAATAACCAATTCCTGTCTGCTAGCAGAAACTCTTTTGAGAATAAATAATTAAATATTAATGTTTTAAAATAAGGAAATGTCAGTGTATCTTCTAGATTAGAGGGTGTCTGATTTTGAACATGGGCTGATTTCTTACCAACTTATATATGGTAGAACTTGTTATCCAAACAAATTTGCTGGGTTTTACCCCAGTGTTTATTTTTTCAAAATCTCATTCCCTGACCAATTAAAGAGAATACAAAGCAATAAATGTATTGTTACAACTAAAGTTTATTTCTTATGTTGTAGATCTGTATTTTGGGTTATGCTGAATTTGGGGCAACTAATATTATGCAAGAGCACAAAAGCTTGTTTTATCTGTCAGACCTATAAAACTGGTAGACCATACTTGTATTGAAATCAGTAAGAGTTTTTCTTTCAGTTTGAGAAGGAACAAAATCAGATCCTTATTCTATATTTATCTCAAACATGCATGCACTTTAAAAATCCTTGCAGACCACAACTGATCCATATTAATTAGCTGACATAAATGTTAGCCCTCAAAAATTCTACTGTCCTATTTTTTTTCTTAACCTGCAGCAGTTTTTGAAGAAAATTCAACTTGACATGGTTTAATAGATTTAAAGTACAGGAATTGAAAGCTATAAAAATGTGGCATAGAATAAGCATATTTAATCCAGGAAGCAAGGAATGAACATATAGTCTGACAGAATGTTGTTGTTTTTACTACATCTTGTTTAAGAACTAAAGGAAAACCTGATAAAACATGTTCCTGGCATGGGATTAACATTACTGTTTTGCCTGCTTTCTTTCTCATATAGGCCATAGAATAATTACTTCCAGAACAATTTAATTTGCTTTATAAAATATATTGTTCAATATAATGTAAAAATTGTGTGCATAAAAATTTGATTCAGTTCCATTCATGTTATACTACCAATAGCAGAGACATAGAAAGATTTGTTGTCATTGTCATATATTCATTCTTGTTGTGTTCAGATCTCTGCACTGTCATAACAATTCCTGTCATTATACCAATTTTATCATTATCCCCACTGATAAGAAATACTTTTTTGCGAATCTGTAGAATGTATAGAATACATTAAATTTACAAGTAGCACTAATTCATTTATGATGAATTTTACAGTAACTTTTTTCTTCTTAGGAAAAATTTCCAGAATATTCACATAATGGAAGGATAAATGTAACATATATTCAAAAATAATTTCTCAAATTAAAACAGTTGTTGCTGAAGTGTGTCTTGTTGATAGCTTCCATCCGATTCAAAATTGGAAGTCTAATTATTAATATATTGTTAAGACACAGGGACATATTCAAATGTTCTGGTAATACATGTTCTTGGAGCCTTGAAAGGCGTTTAGTTTCCAGTGAAGCATCCTCAGCTTTCAAAGGGATGTGGCATATCACTGAACCATGTTTTTGTCTGTCTCTTGCACTATTATTATAATTTTACTTCTCATAATTTAAAATACACTCAGACATGTATATTTACTCTCAGTTACCAAATCATTGTATGAGATGTCCAATACGTTCCCATTAATTTCAGTATCCCGTAGACAGTATCCGTAAGCAAGATGACATAGTCTGTGTTTTGTCTTCTCAGTTATTATTGGCAGTCTTTAGTTTTGACAGGCAGAACTACTGCAAATGTGCATGTCCTTTAGTGTGCTTCATAGTTTTAGTCTACCAGAACTAATATCAGGTCTTTCTTTTGAATCCCAAGATATTTCAACCTGCCTATAACTCCAGATGAAGGTGATTGTTAAGTTCTGATGACAACAGCTCCTTCCCATTTCTCACAGTTTATTCCTGTTTTCTTTTTGAGCCTTTTCTGCTTCTAGAATGCACCTGAATGGGGCAGAATGCATCTGAATGGGGTAGATTACAATAGGGAACAATACTGCCTTCCATAGTAGCACTGCTTTGTGTCTAATCAGCTCTGAGCATGGTCAAAACTTGTTCATATCTGTCTCTGTAGACTTGTCCTAAGATATTTTGAGTATTTGGATGTCTCTGTGGTGATTTCTACTACCTTTCTGTAGTCAGGTAACAGAATTTACTTAAGCTACTGATGAGATAGTTGATGAAACTGCCTTTCAATCACAGAATGTCATTTTACTGGGACATCGTATAAAGCAGAAATGTAAATCTGAAGGCCTAATATGTGGCTTTTTAAAAAATACTGTTTTTTTTTATGTGGCTACCAGAACACAAATTATATTGAGAGACCAGTTTTGCAATTGCCATTTATTAATTCGGCTCACGTAGTACAAGTTGCTACCCATCTGTATGATAATCCATAAGTGACACGTTTGATCTCTGATGTGTTAGATATTGTTAATCCCACAAGTAGATCTGTCCTTTTGGAGTCTTCAACTCCCATCAGTTGCATTATCTGCTGAAGAAAAATAATTTTAATAATGTAGCAGGGGATAATAGACTGCTTTTCAAATATTTTTAACGTGAAATACATCAGACAGATGTATCTGTAATGGAAAAGAAATTATCATGTCTCGGAAACCAGGAGAGATGTTTGAGAAGAAAATTGTTCCACATTAGTGAGTTTTAAGGTGGACTTCCATCATTTCATAAGATTAGTAAATACTCTTCAATAATTCTTGTAAGATCTTGAACTGCAATGTGTTGACTCCTCAAAAGCACAGAAAAGAAATAAAGGTACTTTTTTTCTGATTACAACATAAAATTGGAGTGAAAGGAGGAAATACTGCTACGGATGTTCTCAAATGAGCCTCTGATTAGATGAGTGCTTTTTTTGGGTGTAAAAAAGTCATCATTTATTTAAAACTGTCCAAATAAATTAAAGAAATTTGTTGTTACCTGACAGAGTAAGATGAGAACCAGGAATATGTATACTCTGCATATTGTAACAGGTTATTGGAAATTATTATACCCGGTGTTACTGATGTCAAAAGAAGCTGAAGGTTTGTAATGCAAATTTGAGACAGATAGCTTTCTGTCATCCTAAGACCAGATGTAAAGTTTTATTGAACGAAGTGTAGTACTGATGTTGAACTTCTCAGAGGCAATCCCTCATAACATGCGAGAGCATTATGGGCCCCGTGCAGAGACCACAGAACGTATTAGGAGTAGGAGGATTAGATTAAGCTGACATATATACTTAGTAAGATGCTGTTAAGCCTTTAGAAGGCTTTAACATAAATTTGACTATTTCTTTCTTATTCTCATTCAAATGTGCATTAATATAAATGTGTCAGGATGATTTGCTATACCATCCAGTTGACTAGATTATACTTCCGTATAGGAAAGATGAATGTTCATAAGTCATCACATTATGATTTCACAAGCCTTGTTCATAGGATGTATGCAAAATATTTTTTAATATTTATTTAAGAGTAGGAAAGGTCCTACATTCACCAGAACATCATATTACATAATCCCTTTTTAATACTATAGAAAAAAATTAACTGAGAATATAAAAAGGCAAAAGAAAACAGGAATAGACAGTCTGGGAGCAGCATTAAAATGAATATATAATTAGTTTTTAAAGTGACTCTGTAAATGTTTAGATTTAAAAGATTCTTGGTACTTATCTGTTTATCAAGTTTTTTAATTCAGCTGGACTGTAGAAAATCTTACTTGTAATGGGAATGTTTCTTCTGTTGAAAGAGAAGCTCTGGTGGTTCGGCACTCATTTAGAGTCCTTGCAATGACAGAGTAACACCCTGATGCATGTACAGCATGCAGCTTTTAAACTAAAGATTTTCCATCCGATCAAATTTAACATATTCCATTTGTTAAAATACTGCATTATCAACACATTTTCCAGATATTTTCCAAAACACATAGAGTTTCCAGTACTGACAGATATGCATTATGTAGTGTAAATCTAAGGGAACGGGAAGAAGATCCAGAGAAGATACTAAGATGCATTTTTATAATAACACATGTCCATGTGCATTACAGTTTAATATTTTTCAAGTAATGTACTTTAAATTCATACTGGAAATTTATTTCAACTTAACTCTCTTGATGGGTAGGCTCTTATACACTGGGAAACGATTTCCCATGGGGACAGCTAGAATTCTCAGCCACCAGACACTTGTATGTAGGTCTGTGTATTCTCATGAGAGTAATCGGTATTTACTCAGCAGTTGTGGAGAACTACTCATGTGAGTAGAAACTAAACAGTCATTAAGAACTCTATAATGAGTAACAATGAAGCAAGTACATAACAATTTTTGAAATCAAAGTGCAGTCACTAGTTCAAGCTTTGCAGTCACTAACTAACAAAGTATTTGTTGTGATTAACATATACAATTTGGCTGAACAAAAATATTTTTTAGATGTCATGATGTTGTCTGAAATAGGCTGTAAAACTTGAGCTTGACTTTCTACCGAAAATATAAATTTATTCTAAATGGAAAATATGAGAGGAATTGTAAACCTGAAAAAAAGAGGAAAATGCCACTTTAAATTTCTTGGATTTCCTGTTAAGAAAACATTGAATTTGCCAAGTATAATAGTTCAAGCAGCAAACCTATACTGCTGCTGCTAAGGAAAAAAAAAAAAAAAGGGGGGGGGGGGAAGAATTTAAATTAATACTTTGGGAAATTAATCAGTTTATAATATGCAGAAGTAATCAGGAAATACTGGTGTGGTTCTTGAGTGTGTTTAAGATGACGTGTTTGAAATGTCATTTTAAAAGCATAGAAAGCCACAGAGGTGTTTTGCAATCTTGCTATTGCTACCCAAACTATCCAGTCAAGATATCTGATATATTAAATGACTGTTAAGATGCCGACATTTTAAACTTTTTCTATTTTTTTTCAGCGTTGTGCAGTTATTGCATCTACTGCAAGTCAATGTGTATATATTTTTAGCAGAATATCTCATATAAAACTATGGGAAAGGATTTTATGTTTGTTATCCAAGAGATGGAGAAATTGTTTTAATGTTAATTATGCCTCTCAACTGAATTTGCATAGAAAAGTGTTTTATGCCCGTGAGGCGTCTTAAAGTATTAGATCCTGCTTTAGGGCAGTGACCTTCTCTCCTTTAGGATGGGGAATTTATTTTTAAAGCGCACAGACACTAGATTGAGAAAAATTCAGCCACTTGGTGCCAAGACTAGGGAGCAAAGTTAGAACTCTCCTTTATACAAAGAGGACAGCATGTGACATCTAATGTCACATGGATTGCACAGTCATACATAAAAATCTTGACTAAAACTTTAAATGGAAATAAATTCTTTAACTGCTTGACCCAAGACTGATTGGGAACATACCCCTTAAACCCTTGATACAGAACACCAGCAATATATTGGTAAAGTTGTTTTAAAGCTACTGTGCACAACTTCATATGTCTTTCAGAATTTCTGCCACTAAAATCTAAGATACATTTATAGGCAACTCTAACCATCCATGTTTTCACATTATGTTGAGGTGCTACTGAACTTCTCACTAAATGAATTATTTGTGTAGACTTCAATTTTCCTGTTAAAGATTTACATACAGTGACCTGTAGGACGGAACAGACTT
Source organism: Empidonax traillii (assembly GCF_003031625.1). Classification (NCBI taxonomy): domain Eukaryota; kingdom Metazoa; phylum Chordata; class Aves; order Passeriformes; family Tyrannidae; genus Empidonax; species Empidonax traillii. The sequence continues at coordinate 307,192 of NW_020955246.1, read as the reverse complement.
GTCAGAAAACAGACCTTTTGTAGAAGTCGTCACAGAATATAGAGAAGAATTTCTGAAGTTCGCTAACATGTTGAAAACTGATTTGCTTTCCTCACATAAGCAGTTTGGAAGGTGCTAGACGCCTTTTACAGTGATCCAAGCAATGGCTTTGCTGCTTGATGTTAGTTAGTAAGTTATCTCAATAAACATTAGAATTTCTTAAACTTGTTAAGCAATAGGCTATAAAATCGAAATCTTAAAAGAATTGATGTAAAGAAACTTATGGAATGAGAATCTCTTCTGTAATGAGTCAGAAGGGGTCATTTCATTATGTCTGCAAAGAGTCAGAACAAATTAATACTCTTCTAGAAAACTGGTATCTTCTAGACAAGTGAATGTATATATGGTCTGTCCAAATATCCATAAATGTCTTTATAAGTGCATAAAATGTATGAAGTACAAGAACCTTTTTACAATGTCAAAATTAATTTTGAGAAACTTTGTTTAGTGTTTTGTTGACAGAGAACCACTATAAAAGCATCTTATAACAATGACATCAGGCATGCAATCATTGCCAATTTTGGATCATCTGGTGTTTAATATATGAAGCATATATGATCTGTCTTGCTATCTAGAAACCATTTGTAACAAACTCACACTTTAAAGACACATCACAGTTTACAATTTACAATTACATAGGAAGTTTTTCTCTGAGATTGTTTTAAAATGCCAACGTTTTGGCACCAGTTCTGTAATTCTAAATCAATAGACATGTAAAGAGCTTATTTTTCTAGAGAACTCTTCATCATTTTTATAGATCCAACTCTAAGTTACTTTTTATTTAAAAACTAAGAAATAAAACTATTATGGTGTTTAGACGAGTGAAATTACATCTAACATAGGAAGTCTACTGTCCTTAAAATAATTGTAGGCTCAAAATGAATTCAGGATAATATCATAGCTGCATCCCTTGTTATTAGTTATTCTACATACTTACTTAGGACTGTTGCTTGAAACAACATACTACAGTAGATGGAACTTTGGCATGATTAGATTGTCTTTTGTATTTCCTCCTCTCTAGTACCAAAATGCTTGCCATTTGCTCTTTGTCTAGCAAGCCTAAGAAATAGTTCTATGAGAGAAAAGAGTGAATTTTGTAAGAAAGAACTGTATACAGAGTTACATTTCCAACCAATAATGATATAAAACCCAACACTCTAACAGTAGCAGGAAGATCAATGATTAATTGGATAGTTTGCTCCTGAGCAGGTTCCTGGGTTGATTCAGTGTGTCTGCTGTACCATGCACTGGATGATCCACAGGAGGGTAGAACGACTGCTAGCTGGCTGACCATTGTCAGTCATTCTGTGACATAACCTCTGCACTGAGAAGTATTGGTTCAATCTTCTTCTCTGATAACTTTTCCTAGCTCCCTTTGAAAGTATTTTTGATTAACAACGGAAACTGTACTTAAATATTTTTAATCAAAAAAATCTAGAATTTTTTGCCTGCTAATATCAACAGCCTTGAAAATGGGTATTATATCTACCGACTGTCAAACTATTAGGTTTGACAATAAATCTAAATAAACTTTGACTGCAAGCTTTCTTTCTCAGAACTAGCACTACACTAGCCAAAACCATCAGTAAATCTTACTTGAAAGTCTTCTACTTCCTCTACATTTTCTCCTCCTGTTCTTCTTTCTCCAGTATCTCAAAGTTAATTTCTTTCTGTGGGATCTTGCCTATTGCCACCTGTAGACACCACTGATAGTGCCTATCAGGTTTGATCAGATGCCTTGACTATCAGAAGACTTGCTGACCTTTCCTCATTGGAACTTTTCATAGAGATAAACAGCTGCTGAAAACCTAGGTTTTAAGTGTTCTAATAAGTTTATAACAGTTAAATGAGCAATTGCTTAAATTCCTTTAGAAAACTCACAATGTCAGCCTTGTTAAAATCCTCTGTCCTGCAAGCAGTAGGACATGATGTCTTCTCTTCTTTTCCAGATATATGTGTTCAATATATCAGGTATCAAATACAGTGATCAGCAGTCTCTCAGCAATGCATGTGAACAGTCTCTGAAGTTATCCAAAGTGTTTGGGCATTTGCTTGGAGGCAAACATGACCCTTTTGTTATCGAATGGCATGGAATCATTCTTTACAAAGTTGTGAAGCTAAACAAGAAATTGAAATGATATCTTGATTCAAACTCCAAATGCAGGCAGAAACTTCACAGTATGAGATGATGCTGCAGGCATAGTTTGCTTTAACAGTCTATGTCTTGTCTTTTGTCCATCTGGGTAGTGGAAGCCAAAGAAGCTTCTCTGCTGAAGTCCAGAGATAGCATGGACACAAAGATTATTTATTGTTCAGAGTGAAAAGTGATTGAATGCCTTTGTGCTCCACTGTCCATTTGTTTCCCCTGCCCTTGCCCTTTCTCCATAGTCTAAGACATCTTTCTTAACATGGAGAGGAGGCCTGAAGACAGAAGGCAGGGCAAGGAAGCAAGGCCTGTTTGTACTCCATGGGCATATTTAGAGCAAAAAAAGTCTCCTGTGTTCATTGCCCATGGTGTGTAATCAGTCAAAGTTGGACTGTGCAACCAAACTTAGGAACCTAAATGCATACCTTACTGGAGTCATTGTTATGACTCAAGAACATATCTTCTCTTGTTTTCTTTATGCATCTGAATTTTTTTACTGCAGTCTCTTAAATTCTAGAAAAAACTGTGACTGGAAAATGGTCTGAAGGACATCACTTCATAATTATTGTCTGGATTTTAGAAGTGTTACAAATCAGATTTATGATTAAAGTATTTTCTGCATGCATCTTAAAGGAGGGTTTCTTGGTTTTTGAAACTCTTTTTCAAAGTTATACTCTGAGGTAGGAGCAAACACATTAAAACTATGTTTAGAATCCATAAAAGTACTGTAATTTTGTTCAACCATTTACTGCCCAAAAGTTGGGCTTGAGGTTTCATGTGACCTCTCTGTATAATGATTCTATTACACCAAGAAAAAGTTAAGAGGAAAGTTGTTTTGTTATTTTCCATTTGCACTGTAACTTGTAATCCAAGATCACAGCTGTAACTAACCATCAAATGAAAGTATTTTGCCATTGGCACAATTCTCGTGATTAGATTTCTCATAATATATGCAGTTGTGCTCTCAATAGTCTATTTTTTCTTAAATTTCTGATAAGTTTAGGTTAAAACAGCATAAAGTTATTACATATTAGTGAGAAATTTCCAGTCCTTAGAAAAATAAGAAATGAAAAATCTTATGTGTGGGTTTTTTTTTTTTCCTTGCTTTGGCTTTGCTCAGCCTTTAGCATTCATCATATCTGCAGTGTTAAAATCCAATTAATAGCTCTAATTCATTTACACTGAAAGCACATTTATTATACAGTGCCTTTAGGCACTTCTTTTCTACTTGCACTGTTAAATCTGGAGTATCAACATTAGATAATAGGTAATTTTTTTGCCCATTGTAGCAAATTAGAACATTTCTTCTCCTTCTGCATTACTTCTGAATGGCAAGAGTGTAGCCGGGAGGCAGAGGGATGTGAGCCAGCATACCTGGAATACAAAGATAGGATAATAACAGAAGGAGATCACCAAACTGAAGAAAGTCCAAAGAAGCACCACTAAACTAAAAGGTTGTGTGAGTGGCACATAGAACATAGGAAAAAGGACTGAAGGAACTGGCTTTGTTACACCTAGGGAAGAAAAGGCTATGGAAGAAGCGAATTGCAGTCTTCCCTTACCTTAATAGGCATTGCAGAGGAGAGAATTTTTTCATAGATGCACCACAACAGCACAAGGAGCAACAGTCACAAGGTGCAGCAGGAGATATTCCAGTTGGACAAAAGGGATGAATTTTTCTCCACAAGAGTGGTTGCGTGCTGGTGCAGGTTGCCTCCAGGCTGTGACACCTCCACCTTGGAGGTCTTCAAAACCTGAAAGCCACAAGGCCCTTAGAAAACTGGTCAAATGTCTGAAGATACCCTTGCTCTGAGCATCAGGGAGATTGGGCTTTATGATTTCCAAAGAACCCTACTATTGGCATTTAAATCCAGATTCTGAGAGCAAAAAGACTTTCTTTCTGTCACTAATACACCACTAATACACCATACTCTTTCAAAAGATTACTCCCTCTTCCTACTTGAATAGGTTTTTCCTATTGGAGTCTATCTTTAAAAGGCAACTGTTTCTTCAGTGTTGTCTGGATTTTTTGGTTTTGGTGGGATTTTTTTAACTTATTTTCTCTGTAGTTTGCACATTTGTGCTTTTTTATTTCCACCTGATTATCTTAACAGAACTCATACAAGTTCAGAATTGGAATTATCATGGGGCTGTGATACCTCTACAGTATTTCTTATGACAGCATAAAGCCCATGTGTTTCCAGAGTCTAATTCATTTGATAATGATTGAGACATCTGAGTATAAGGAATCCTGTTATGAAGTTCAGTAGTTATGTCATCAGTAAAGTAATGCCTTTCACCAGAAAAACCTTTGTTTTCCTCCTTTAAACATATTAGTAGCTGGTTATACCATTTGATATGGGGGATAGATACTAATTTAACTGGGTTTTAGTAGTGTTTTTTAAAGAATTTTAAAATAATAATTTCCAAGATGTAAAATGTACAACTTTTAAAGCTCTAGAGAACTTTGAAACTTTGTTCAAAACTTTTACTCATCGGGATATATTGTTTTTATGAACTTTGAGAATCAAAATTTAATCTCCTCACCTAATAGTAATATGGCCAGAAGAATATTAAAAAAAAAAAAAATTATCTTGAAGATGTTGTTTCTGACATTTATAGAGCCTGGCTTGTTTTTAATCCTTCTGCCAGGAATGTATGAGTCAGTATACCAGGTAATGGGATGAAATTAGATGTAAGAAAAATAAGATTATCTCACCTGTTTTACTCTCAAATATATTACAACTATATTTCATCCATATACGAATGCTATGGATGTAAATCCATTTGAGATGTACAAGCAGCTTCCAGTTCGTGGCACAGAGGGATTAAATGACTTTGTAACTTAATACAGGATAGCAAAATTATAGAGTTTTATTTTTATGAAGTTCCTGGCTGAAGTTACAGATGCTCAGCACCTCTCAAAACTGGGTGCTGTGTAGAGGCAGCACAATGGTGAGAATAGGTAAGTACAACCCTGAAGGGAAGGATAGTTTGTTGAAGTCCATGACTTGTTCCAGAAAGGAGCCTGAGATCAAATCTGTTTTGAGATTGCTCTTCTACTGGCCATAACTTCATAATTTTAAAGTTGTACAGAGGTCTTGTAATTTCCAAGCTTTTATGAAAAGAATAACTAATTGAAGCCAGCCTAAGGCATTTTCTGCAGTTATAAACATGAAGATAAATATATTCTAATTTAGTTGATTAATCTATTTTTCTTTGGATTAACTACATAAAATGTGCTTTGAATTCTTTTGTATTGTATCATGTAGCATAACTTAGCTGCTGTGATTTTATCAAGGATTTGGGTCACTCATACTACAATAGCAACAGAAATAATAAGAAAAGGGTTTCTATCTTAATATGAGGCTTTTTTAATTTTATTTTTCTTATCTTTTTTTCTTGTGATTGTTTTTAGCTGTGATAGCATGCAAACCTCTTAAACATATGATCATTCAAACATTTGGAAACAGAAATCTCAGCTGTTTAACAATGCTTTTATTAAAAGAACTGCATGTCTTTTTCAGCTTGTTTGAGTATACTTTATGCAGGAGTTTTGCAAACATTTAAAGCATGTTAAAATTTCATTTTGATAGAAAATATGCTGTATAATACTTCCTTGCTACAGAAATTAATGCCACAATACTTATTCTGTAATAAGTTTAGCATAGGATGACACTTAAAAATGTATTTGGCAAGTATTTTGTTTGGTGTTAGGCAGGAGTTAAGCACACTGCTTACAATGTTCTTTTGCATTTTTTCATGTTTTTATGTTTAACAGTTTGTGAATATACTTCTGAATATACAGGCTTCAGTATTTTTGAATATACTGAATATACAGGCTGAAAAGCGTTTCAGGAGTTCTCATCACTTAAAATATACTCATTCACGGCCAATAATTATAATATAAAAATACTTTATCAGTTCCAAGGTGCATTCATGTCATACTAAAGTAGATCTGCTCTAAGAGATAGTATATTTTTAGCTCTGAGCTGGCTAGGAACCCTTGATTAATTATCTTAATCATTGTTAACACACATTTCAAAAATTTCCACTCAGTGCCTCCCACTCTGTCATTTAGGAGAAAAAGCAAACAATACACTTCCAGCAAGACACTAAGACTTATATATGATTGCCCAAACATAGGAAGACTTGTTTATTTTTCTGGCACACAAGTGAAAACTGTCCAAGAGCTGATGGAGAAGCATCACATAGCAGCCAGGAGGAGTCATGGATTTAGAGGCAAGATCTTGTCCAGTTTAATAGTCCAGAATATGTCCAGAATAATTCTAGTCAGAGACTGCAGTCTCTAGTTCACCCAAAAGATGGTTCCTGCTCTGACATGTAATGTGTCAAGACAGATAAAACAAGCCCAGGTTTCAGCAAATACTGAAAGTATGAGCTATGAAAATCAAGTCAATCTGAATATCAAACATCATTAGCTACTGTGCTTTTGGTTTTTAGGTGGAAGGAAATCCCGACCTATGGAAATTACCAGAAATTATGTTATTACTATCATTGGGAAAGATCTGAAGCACGATTGACTCAGTTCAAAGGCATTCATTTCCAAAAGGGACAATAGAAAATGCAAGGGTTCATCTTGAAGTACTCCATTTGCTTGAACTTTTATGCTCTCCCATTTTGGTCTCCTATTCTGTTTCTGTCCTTTTAACTTCCATTCATCCCTTGTTGTGGACCACATAAATCATGTCTCAGCCTGAGTCATTAAATACAAGAGTAAAACTTGAAGGCAGGCACAGTGAGCCAAGTGCAACAAAACAAGATCTAAAAATCAAGAGGCAGCATTCTATAATTTCTTGATCCAGAAAAAGGAGATGTGACTGACATAAACCAGAGTATAGGAAGCAGAATAAAGCCAAAGCTTCTGTTTAAAAACATGTTCTTCTGTGCTGAAAATACGACTGGTATCAAGAAGTAGTAAGCAAAAACATGTGTACAGAAATTCACAGCTTGGATTCTTCTGTGTGTTATTTATTAAATCAAGAGCCACTAATATGTTTCTTTGTCCCTGCTTCAGAAGGAAAATAGTGGCATGGAAACAAAAGAAACTTGATAGACCAGACACAGTCCACACATGGCATGGACAATGCAATACATCCACCCTGCTGATTGCCAATATTTAAAAAAGAACAGGTTTTGTAATAACAGAAGAAAGAGAGGTATCTGAATACCAAAAAAAAAATTTCTTATTAGATTCCTGATACAGTGAAGTACTGATGTGTCTCCTGTGAAGTGCTGAATGCTGTTTAGTGCCATTGGAATCTCCCTGGACACAGCTGGCCTCCATTTAAAGTAGAGTCAGTGGCCAGAACAGCACAGCTTTGATGCAGGAGAGAAGTTCAGCTTTGCCTTGTTATTAGATTCCTAAGCAAAGTCAAACCTTCTTCTGAAGCATTATGGAAGTCAATGATTATGATGGGCCACAGCTTGCATGGTGACATCCAAAATTTGGGTTTAATTTATTGAGGGGTTATAAAACCAGTGTCACCTCTCATCATACACCACAGTTACTTAATTTTTAATTTATAATAATGGGTTGGTTTTTCAGTTAAAGAGAACATCTCCATGCCATTTGAAATGCTCACTGTCATTGATTGAGTAGGCTTGGATTGTTGTCTGCTCTGTCACTGGCCTTGTGGAGTTCGTCCATGACTTCAATATATGTTTGTGTAAGATCAGTAGATTCCCTAGATATGAAAGCAATCCTGAACAGGACTTGGTGTATGTGTATTCAGGGCTTTGCCCTGCACAGATTAGGCTTCTTTCATGTTGATTGCATGATATCGTAACATACATTTTAAAATTTAGCAAAATAGAAGAGAGAAAGAGGAAAGAAATGTGATACTTTTTTCCTGGATTCTTGGTGAAATATCACCTATTAGTTTGAAAATAGAACATGAAGCAGCCTCTGTACATTCACTTCATGGTACATAAATCTGACCTATACAAGTGATAACTTAGCCTTTTAGTCTTTATATAAAATCAACAGAGAAATAGCATTATTACTTATACAGTTCCTATAGTAAACCACATGCTATCAATTAAGAACAGCAAGATGGTATGATTAGAAATACTTATGGTCTTGGTACTGCAAAACACTCAATGTGGTTTGTAATGCAAACCCTAGTGATGTCCCTAGGATACAAAATAGCCATGAATTATTATAACATATTTTTCAGAAAGTCTTTTAGAATAAAAAATGAATTTGAACACTGTAGGGAGCTGTAGGAAATACCGTGTTATCCTTTCTTAGATAATACTGGCATCAAGGGGGAAAAAGCTTTAAAAGAAAGGTCAAAATGTGAAAATAACATGTACAGCTTTATAAATTCTTTGTGAATGTTTGTATGCATCATATAAATTGACCAATTTGAAATAGTATTTATTTTTAAGATATATAAATTAATATCTTTAGGAAAACTGCACTAGCAAATGTGGTGCCATTCCAATACATATGCATATACTTAATCCACAGTTATAAATGTTTATCTGCTTTTCTGATCTGAAACTCACATCTAAAATTATCTTGCTAAAGGTGGCCCCACATAAGGACTGGGAAACAATAAAAATCCTACAACTTCTAACAGGCCTGAAGAATGAAGTATCAAATAACCAGAGGATTGTGATCACTACTTTAAATCAGAAGTGAATATCAGAAAATGAAATTAAATGTAAAAATGTACCATTATCCACGTAAACACAATTTATATATGAAATCTACCCTTAGAAATGCACTCTATATAATTAACCTATTTTGGGTAATTAATTATTATCAAAATGGTCAGCTTCGATGCCACAGTAAGATGCATAAATTATTTTTGTTGTTTTGTTTAGAAGCATAGTAGGTTTTTTCTTGTGTTTCTTATGTCTGTATGATTTTTTTTTTAAATATTGGTATTTTCTCTTTATTCTTTCTTAAATTATAGCAATCTCACTTTCCTAACATTAAAATAAAAGGTATCTTAAGCTTTTCAACGCCTCAGCCAAATTAAGTGAATACTGACATTTAGTAGCCTGGCAGGATGCGGAGATAAAGTATGTCAGTAAGAGTAGATCCTCAGGAGAAACTTTATTTAGAGTGTGTCATTTTCTTCCTTTTAAAAACCTAAGATAACCTACAGCAAATTCTTCAGTGTCAATAATCCAGTTTTTCTAATATGAAACTTCTCATCTATTTTTAAGTTCATTAAATAACATTTACAAACTTAAAATATACAGCTTTCAGATATGGCTATTACTAAAGCTGAAATATTATTTAAAGTACTTCCACTTGTTATAGAAATCTAATTGTTAATGACTCTACTAGAAAAATATGTAAACCTAGGTATTTTAAAATATTATCTATTAAATTATTATCTAATATTTTTTCTTGTTTTCACTATTTGAGTCAGTTTGATTTTTCCAGCTTGGAATATCAGACTAGACATGAAGGAGTAGGAATAGTTTTACAAGTTAAAGAAAGTACATATACATATACATATACCTATAACATATACATATACATATACATATACATATACATATACATATACATATACATATACATATACATATACATATACATATACATATACATATCTAGGTGCACATGAATATCTTCTTGCTGCTCTCTCTCTTCCAAGAAAAGTTTCCTCTTGTCAGTCAGTTGATCCTAATATCATCTTAGAATAGAGAAGATATTTTGAAGTACAGACTTCTTTTCCTTCATGCTGTTTTAAGTAATGCTGTTTATATGTAGGTAAAATGAAACCCTTTATGATTATATTTAGCTGAAGTACTAAGCTTTTCTTTTTACCTTTGTCTTGCTGAGCTACTTAATATTTTCTGGGGTTTTGGTGTGTTCATTATTTGCCTAAGCAGCCTGCTGTCACTTTATTCCTGATGTTTTGAGAAATTTCAGATATTTTCTTCTAAGCTAGGATTCAGGCTCAGTGATTTTAGGGACCATTTAAAGTTTTTAGTATTACAAAATATATCTCAAAGATTTTATACTTCAGTTTTCACACAAAATGTTATTTATATCTCATTGCAGCTCTGCAAACTCGTCTTGGCTTCTTCCTATTTTGCAGTGTCTAGCATTTGACGTGTTCTCTCTATTCATAAAATAGTAATGGCACTGGCAGTATCTACTGAGGGGTCTCCAAACTCATTTTTCAGTGTACCACAATTTTACGTTGGAGAGACTGTATCAGAAAAGGAGAAAACAAATTTTGTCCCTGTACTATGTTGTACTTCACAGACTGTTTCTCATTTATTATTCTGCCATCCATTGCCTTACAGGAAACTAAAAGGAGATGCATAATTTTTCTTGCAAAGATTAGATTATATAAGAATGAAACAACTCTACTGGATTTTCATGTAATTGCAAGTTAAATTGCAAGACTGAAATTTTGCATCTTGAACAATCAGATTCAACATTATAACTCTTGATACAGTCCTCATGGATCAACCTTTCCCCCAAATTGTTCACTTCACTAAAAAACTGACTTACAGACATGCTGTAATCCTCAGCCAGTATTTTGTAAACAACTGCTGGTGTTCCTGCAGCAACACTTCTTAGTTTTACTACTTGTGCTAAATTTGCGAAGTGACACTTCCATGTTAGCTCATTTGATAAATAGCCTTTGACCAGATATGAATCTTTCATCTCCTCCTAAAGGCTAAACATTTCTGCGTGTTTGGAATTAATTGCATTATCTTCATTAATCTATTTCATGATCTTCAAGTTCCTACGGGTGTTTTAATCTGGTGTTTGAGGTGACTTTCTTAATCAACCCCAAGCTTCATCCTGTAGTTGTGAACTGGAGTTGACTAGTTCACTAGGTTGACTTAAAGCTGTTTGACTGTGATTGTTGTTGCTTGCCTTCTTTATGGATCACAGATTTTATGTTAGATAAAACTCATAAAAAGCCAAGTAATGAACAGAAAAGAGATAGAATTTATCTAAAATTTGCTAAAACCTTTTATTGTCCCTAAAAGCATAATCATGACCTTCTGCTGAAGTGGATAGAATTTGTAGCCACAGGGAACCTTTCACATAGATTTCATTGCAAGATTGAAGCTAAAATTAAAGGCCAGATAGTTCACAGTCGTTCTGCAGGCTGTGGACCAAAAAATTATAACTACTGGAGTAAGTTCAAACTGTTAGCGGTTAAAGAAAGACTGTCAACTTGCTCAGTGTTCTGTTCATGCAGAGCTTCTTTAACATTCATTAAATTCAGCATTAGTGACATTTCCAGGGTAACATACAACTTACTGTAGCAAAGAATTACCTGGAAGTAGCAATTCCACTATTCTGACTTTTTCGTAATTAGCACTTTAATTGTATTATGGACTTCCAATTTTATTCCTCAACTGTTTCTTTAGTAGTCATGTGTTTATGTATAAATATTTTTAATATATGCCACTATTACCGACTTAAAATCTAGTTTTTATTTCTTACATATTCTTACTAAGGAAAAGAAGGTTCGAAAACTATCAGTTATGATTTTCATCGTGTGCCTTCAGAGGTCACACTGGTGTCTTGTTGGGATTTTGTAAGCAACAGTTTTAGTGATGAAAAAAAATACACCTAGCTGTAGTACTTTTTATATTTTGATCTCAGGAGACCTGAGAAAAGAGTTTAGTATCATCACCTCAATTTTACTGAGAAGGAACCTGGAGACAAGAGAAGGATGACTTATTCAGGTTTTCTCAGTAAGCCTGTGACAGAAATTAAACCTTTGTCTCCTGAATTCTAGCCAAATATTCTCTCAAGCCTACTCTCCTTCTGCACAGGAGTGCAGATTCCAAAATGCCAAAAGACATAAAAAGCAGACAATGTAAAGAGGAGTAAATGAACCCAGAGTTCACAAAATCCTGGCTCCATTTAAGTCAGCAGCAAAACTACATTTAGCTTTTATGGAGTGAGGGTTTTTATCAGGTCAGACCATTTTTTAAAGAAAATAGTGCCATATTTACACTAATGGGTCTTTCAGATCTAATCTCCTTCGTTTTTAATTACATACAGTGTGAGTTGCCATAGGTACTCTAATTAAACTTGGTACATAATTTGCTGTCAGCTTATGTTTCTGAACCAGACCTGCACACCGTTCTTTGAATTCCTTTTGCTTTAAAGAAAAAAATATGTACTGCCTGTTCTGAAACACACTAAGCTTGTGTTTTATTGTCATCCTTCTGACAAATCTGTTTTCTTGGTTTGCTTCATTTGCATTGTCATTATATAGGTAGTATTTTATCTGTTGTTGGCAAATTTCACTGTTACTTATAGATGCAGTTCAATAAAATATATTTTCATTTGTGTTGTGGCAAATGAAGTTGGATAAGGAGAGATATCCTGTTGAAATTTCTAAGTGTTTTTTGGATTTAGAGCATGCATGTTTGCTATTAAAAAATTACTGATAGCTTTAAAGGTTACCACAAGTTAATTTTGCTCAGTAAGTAGTGAACTTAATAATTTGTGAATTAGTAATTAAAAGTTTATATGAAGAACATATTTTGCTCCTGACAGTTAAATCTGGGTTAGTTGCTTTGGCTATTCACCGTCTCTGATTTTTTTTTTTTCCTTTTTTTATATGATTAAACTGAGCTTTATCCTCGATGTCTGTGGCAGTGGGTAATAACAAGGCACTGAGACACAGAAGGCAAGGAAGTGACTTCGTGGCAAAATTAAATAATTTCTGATCAATTGGAAGGAATTGATCTCTGAGTAACCAGTATCTTTAAACAAGCCAGAGAAAGAAAGTACTTTTATTTCTTTAATGTTTGTAAGGAAACTGAAAACAGTGAAGTCCATATAGTGAACTGTCATAGAATCATAAAATAGTCTCTTATGCACTATATTGATGCTGATTTAAACAAAGTCACGCAGGAGGGCCAATGTTTTCTTGAATAAATTATTTCTTGGGACAATATTCCTCCTTTCTCCTTTTAAACTACTCATCACGTTCTGAGAATTCTGGCTAGTACCTAACTTAAATTAAAGTGGTTTCAAAATGAATGTGTCTTATTATTCCTCACAGGAGAGCCTACTTTGTTTAGAGAGAAATGGTGGCTAAGATCTAAGACAGGAAATGCTTATGAAAGATGAGAGAAATTCCATTGACCATTGAATAAAACTGAAGAGGGAAAATAAGTAGATGACAAATCTGGGGTATAACAGCCATTTTAAAGTAGTGGCAGTTTCCTGAGAAACTGCCTTCTTTTTTAAACTTTAGAAAAGTATTCATGAACTGTGCCTGCATCAAATCACAGTATCCTTTCCAACACATCACCTCTAAAAATGTACTGCTATAATGTTAGAACAGTAAACTGAAAAACAGCTGATACAAAAGTTAGATTCATCAGCTTGTCCTGCAAAAGTTAAATTATTATTAGTTTTATATGTTGTGCCATGGACCACACAGGGCACATATTTCATTTTTCCTTTGACAGCTTAGATTCAGTAGTTTGGTGTATTTTCTAACAATGTGTTTGCCATAGGGAATATTTCATTCTGCAGAGCTGACATAGTGTTGAGCAATAAAAGGTCTTGGCTTATACAATATGGGTGAAGCTGTGCTAAAAGTGGTAGATACTACCTGTCACATGGTAACAGGAATTCAATATCATGTCAGTAAATTAATTTATAGATAAACAAAGATATATAGTCTTCTCTTACTATGAGATAATAAGGCCTTGCTTATTAAAATCATTTTAGTGGCTGTGATAAAAACTAAAGATAGAAATTAAGCATTTTTTTGAAAACTGTGGCTTTAGGCCAAATTTGTCAATTGTTGCATATATAAGACTAATTTTGCAAGTAAATCACTAGCAATGTATGCACATGACCTACAGTCAAACTCATGAAATAGTACTGATAAAGTGAAATTATATAGGCTGTGCTCTAAGAATTCATAAAAACAGTGGTGTAACCAGTGGAGCATTATCAAAAGCCACTGTTGTGATTGTATTGCATACATTGAAGTCTTACTGTCAGAACTAATGTTAAAGTCATACTTCCATTGTCTCTTAGTACAGATGTCTCAAACATAGTACAGTACAAACATATGCCAATCTCTGTCCCGTAGAGTACATTATGTGATGTTTTTTCTTAGCAAAACAGACCAAAGCTAGCAATTTGAACAGTGTGCCAGTCATTGTCATTGGGTGAGGATATCATATTAATTATACCAGTATTTGAAGAAAACTGGTTTTACAGTGAGGCTGGTGAAACACTGGAACAGGTTGCCCAGAGAAGTCGTAGATGCCCCATCCCTGGAATCATTCAAGGTCAGGCTGCACAGGCCTCTGAGCAGCCTGATCTCGTTGGAGATGTCCCTGCTGATTGCAGAGGGGTTGGACTAGATGACCTTTAAAGGTCACTTACAACTATTCTATGATTGTATGACAACAATTGAAAAACTCTTTAATCTCAGAAGGATACTTGCAAAAAGCATTTAATTTTTAACAAGTATTAAGCCCAAATAGTTGAGAAGGCACATAATTGTCAGCATTCAGGCATCTTTTTTGTCTGACACTATTCTGTATGTATATAAACACGTAATAATTTCTTTTTTGATATTAATAAGAAGTGAAGGTTAATATAGGGCCTCTATGCAAAATTATCATGGATTTCCTTTAACATTAGGGATACCTTTCCTGGAGTTATGTTGAGGCAGGATAGCTTTGTTTCACTGTGCTCTGGCTGGCTAACTTCATCTAGAAGACATGTCATTGATTCAAAAGGTAACAGAGAACTGTCCAGATTGAAAGACCTGATTCTAATTGATGGCTAATCAATTTTGAACCAAATCAGAATTTAAAAAAAAAAAAAAAGCCTACCGTTGAGCAGTCCTATTTTGATCTCTTAACATAGGTTGGCTTTGTGATTTTAATTTTTTTATTCCACACAGCTAATATAGTAACATTTTCCAGGTAATTACAGCTATGTCTAGGATGGCATAGTGCCAAAAATCATTCCAAGTTGTCACCATTCTCAATACTGTCCTGTGTAGTTCCTCTCTGCAGCACTTTGTGCAGTCTGCAGGAGAGTTTTGAGCTGGACAAACTAGTTGGTCAGTTAAGCCAAACTCTCATCTCTATCACGTGTATTTGTTTTCTTCAGTGCTTGCTGAAACCTTATTGCATGGTCTTAGAGTCAGGATGACCTTGTTGAAATTACTAGTTTTACCACTGACTTCAAATGGAGTCAGAATTATTTTCTTTAATTGTGTTCCAAATTTAAATTTTTTTTTAAATTCTTATCTTGTTTCATTTTTTGCCAAAACCAGATTAATAAATTCAGCGTTAAAATCATCACCACAGAATCCCATACCTGTAGAGGGCAGTATGTGTGAAAGGAGAGAGCTCTCTAAACCATGCAGATCTCAGTGATCCACCTAAAAGTGTCCCCAGTCCAGAGATTCAGTAGTTTGCTGTATGAATGTCTTTTCTTTAGCACTCTTCTGCTGATACAAGCATGACCTTCTGCAGTCATGCTGCTACTATTTGTTCATTCAACTATTTAAAACTCTTAGTTAAACCCCAGAATACAAGTGGCAATCCCTTCCACCAAAATCCTTTCCCCACCTCCCAGCTCTGCAATGTTTAATAAGATTCTGTGCCAGTAATCCTGTAAATGTAGGAAATATATCACTCTGAGTTAGTGCCTCTTGCTTTCAAAGGTTTACTTGGTGACAATTAATAATTGCATTAGCTGCAGCAGAATCAATATATTAGCCTTAGCTAAATTTGCTTATTTTGGGCTAAAAGTATGTGCATATAGCTTACCTAACAGTGTGTGTATTAAGTGCTTGTTGCATAAAAAATTACTGTCCATGATGCATCCATTGAACTACGTCAGCTACACACTGCCCACCAAATGTCACCACTGAGACTGCCCGTGACGTGCATATCCTTTGGCAGATTTAAATAGCTTCCTTTATTTTAATTAACCTGTCAGAGAAAGCTTCTTGGTTTCCAACACTTAAAATTAAGTTTGGCCTGAAGTCTAAATTTAGTCCTGCAGCTGTAATAGATTTGAAGACCAATCACTTTCACAAGGGTTTTGAAATGCTCTCTTGCAAGCATAAGAGGCAGACTACATAGTAGCAGATCTGAGTAAGAAGCTTACAGTTTATATTGTTGCTTTTCTGATTATAACTGCTTCTAATCTATTTCCCTTAAAACATCTTCCAAGCCAGAATCACTGAGTGGCAAACTTCTGTATTCTACACCTTTTTAAAATTAAACTCTTCTGAGCAATGGGAGTGACAAGGCAAGGTTCACTACAAAAAAAAATTGTAATATATCTTTAAATAATACATGTCTAAATCAATTTACTGCTACAAATGTTACATTTTAGCTTTATTGTCTTTTATGATCAATTAAATTTCCACTTGAAGCTGGTGTTTTGAGACTAGAAAACCATTCCAGAAGAATTTGAAATAGAAAGGCTTAGCTGATCATTTAATCTAAGGGACTGTGCAATTAAGTTGTTTGCAGCAATAACTTATTTAACCAGGGGTCTATTTAAATTCCTTGTTGCTGTTATAAAAAAGAGTTATGCAATTTACAGTTGCCTGGGCAGCTTGGATAAGATCAATTTTCTCTAACTATCTAAAAGAAGTTAACTGTTTTGTTTAACCTAATGACCTAGGTCCTTTGTGTTGGTTGACAGACACCTCCAAGGGACCCTTCGTCCTGTTTTAAAATGGGCTTAGTAATCTTTTGGAAAAGAGGGCTGTTTTTCATCAGATGTCTAGCTTTTAAATTACATGAGCATAATTACATCCTAAATTTAAAACAAAATCTGTTCTTGGTGCAAACCACTGGTTCTGAATTTGAATTTTCCTATTTTAAAAATTGTGTTTATAACACGACTAATATTAATGAATCTCTGTAAATTCTTGTAAAGTAGTCCTCCTAGATGCAATCAAGGATTGCAATCAGAATTAAAATAGTAATTTTGAATAGTGTGAATTGTGTCATTCATTTCATTGGACGTATCATTTTGGTAGTTCTATGCTAAAACCTGTCACTATAGATAGTGCTGTGTGTCTCATTCTTTTAGAAAAAACTCAGCTAATAACTTTATTCTCCATCTAAAACAGCCTTAGTGTTGTCTCTGTCACCTAGCTACCACATTTCACAGCCATTCTGACTGCTTAAAAACTGTGTATACGTAAAAAATACCCAGATCCTGAAAATGTGGCAGTAGTATAAATTACATTAATTTTACACTTGACTTTTCTATAGTATACCCATAAGATTAAATTGTAAGATTAAATAATATATTTCACTAAGGAGCTGCAGAATTTCAGGCATGAGAATATATTAGGTTTTGAGTTTAACATGCCTATACAATTGATCTGTAACTATTTAATAGAAAAAAAATAATTCAGTGTAATCACTTTTAGCACATGATTATATTCAGCCAGTAAACTCCTTATTATTCATATGCAGGGAGATGTGTCCAATTATTAAGACCCCCAGGATTTGATTGATAGAATAATCTTCATTTCTAAAGAAAAAATAAGCAGTAGGGTATTTAATTCTTAAAAGAAAAGTTGTGATGCCCGTCAAAGCATCACTGACTTAGTTTTAAAAACAGTATCTGCAACTTGATTGTCCATTGGCTGGTTCACTGCTATATCTGTAATGTACAGTCTTGATCTAATAATTGCTTATTATGCAGTTGTTTATCAGCTCATTTGAAACATCCTGAAATTCAGTCTAGCTCAGCAAATTGCTGTGCTTAAGGCATTTTTACATTCTAGGAAATTATAATATCCCCAGAAGGCAAAGAATTAATAATAAAAATCCTCTTTTGTAAAAGATTATCATAGCAGAGCAAATGGAGCAGATCTTCCCTATCTTAGTGCATTTAATATTCTCATTTTTTTATATGAAAGTTTGATGGAAAGAGTATGTGTGGATCACTGTTTTATTAACTTGTTAAGAGATGAATTTACTGAACCAACGCAGCATATTGATTTGAGTGTCTGCTATATGGAAAAGCAGCAATAGTGATGGATGACTTCTGGACATTTCCATATGGAAGCTAGCTCATTCTTCAGACATTTTGTGATCCAGATTTACCTCTTTAGGCTGGCACTAAAGAGTTAATGATTAAAATTACAAGGAAGTTTTCTTGTTTATTACTTACAAGTTTTTCCTGCCTTCCAAATGATTTATTTTTAGTATGCCCGCTCTTATTGAATACTTTGTAAAGGATTACAGAAGCAAATCCACAGTTTGTCTCATTCTATTAGAAACAGTATTCTGGACAGTAGATTTTTAGTTTGATCAGCAATAAACAGAAATGAGAGCACTACGTGCAGCATATTTTTCATCAGTTCTCAAATATTATTCAACTGATTAAGCATGCAACCATCTCTGGGTGGAGGAGCTTAATCAAGCTCTTACTACTGCTTGCTTCATCTAATTACCTTTATAGTTGTAAACATACAAAGGTAAATATCATAGCTAAGATATTTAAAGAGCAGGAGAAGGGTAGCAATCAAACCAAACTGAGTTGCAATCCTCTAGGTACTTTTCTTGAAGTTTTTCAAGTCCACAAGCATACCTGTCTTCAAAGTTTTATTTATTGCTTTATATTTTGAGGAAAAAAAAATTGCCTGCTTAATCTAGGAGTTCAGGGTTGGTTTTATTTCCATTATTCATTTTGGCATTGTATGATTCAAGCTTCAGATAAGCTTGAATCCAAAAATCTCAGAGAGATTAAAACCAAAGATCTCAGAGAGTATGCAGGCATCTGTGGTCCTTCACCCTATAAAGTGAGTGATCCATGTAGGCAAGGGCTGAAATCATAGCAACACAATTCAGAAATTAATCTTCGTATATCTGCACTCTTCCCTATTTTTCTACAAATGGAAAAGTCTGCAAGTTTATTTCTTATCTTGCTATGTTGTATCTCTTAGAGGTCACATTTTTTCTATTAAGAACTCTTAATCATTTAGACAAAGAGTCATTTTATTAGTAACATTAAGATTACACAATTAAGTGTTTACAGGAACTAATTATGTATTTTTGGGGCCAAGCCATCAGAAATATCTTCTGAAGGTTTTTATCAAGCCTATCCTTAGTTTCTGTACCACAGATAATTGAAGTTTTTATCCTGAGTTTCAAAAATATTAATGATTACAGAAATAGAAATAGATGAAAATAGAAGTAAATGTAGCACTTCCAACAGTAAAATTTACTTCTGACATAAATTAAGATCACTATTTATTATTTTTATGTAAACTTTCAGCGAAGGGGCTTTAGAAGTAGCAGACTTGTGTGTTCTTGTGGATATTTAGTGACCTACTTTGTAGACATGGACAGAACTGTGTCTTTAAAAGTATTTAAAGTGGGTCTCTAATATAAAACATAATTTAAAAGAGTCTTATTGAAGGATGCATTGAAGCAGCATCTTTTACATAAGCCTTCATATATACTAAGGCAGTAACAATTATTCATCAAGCTATCTCAAAGCATTTCACAAAGACAGGAAAGTATTTCTTCTACTCTACAAAATAGAAGTATAAAATTCAGAGTTTAATTTTACAAAGCATCAAGTATTTCATTTACTTAGAAATGCAAAAATGAGACACAAAGGTCCTGCCTGAGACTTAAGGAGACACGTGTCTTTATAGCACTGGAGCCTTTGCCATATTAAATAAAGGATACCTCCCTACATGCTTTTGAAGCCAAAGAGGTTGACCAAGGCTTTTCATTAACTCAGTGGTTGAGCTCACAGTGGCGTTCCTGTCCCTTGGATCTTTATGCCAGATCCTTTCACCGCAACCCTCACTTCATCAGTGCATTGGCTGACATGTGAAATCATCACTGTTTTACTTATACCAGTGTTGAAGTCACAGGTAAGGGGAACTGAATATGAAGAGGTTGTTCATCTGAGGAACTTTCACAAGATGAGCAGCATGCAAGTGAGCCAGAAGTGTTTTATGACACATTCAGAACCAGAATTACAGTTTTAGTAATCATCAGTTCCCCTTCTTCTCTGTCATTTCTTTATTTAATATATTGCGTGGAAGAGACTTATCTTGCAAGTTTTATAAGCTTGCAATAAAAATATAACAACTGTTGTATTAAATTATTTAAGCTGTAAACCATTGTAAAAAGCAGAAAAAGTTATATCAATGTAGAGAGAGAAAAAATTACTATGACGGAGTATAAAATACATTGTGCTGATTGCTACAGAATTTTTGTCCAGTGTAGCACATTGTAAATCCTTGGCTGGCCTTAAGAATAAAACTGCATGTAGATTTTTGTAAAGAATTGTGGCAAGTGGTTTAAGAAAAATTAAGCTAAAATCAGATTTATAATTTAAAACTAAATCAGCAAAAATGTGACAGCAAAAGAAAAATATCTCATAGGTCAAAAGAGAGTATAGCGGCAAAGTGAAGGATCAATGAATTTAAAACTTCTAGATTTCCCATGAGGGAAAACTAGAATTCTGGAGGAAATTGGTAACCAACTTCTGTATTTTAAGCAACAAGATTATTATTTCATTCTTTTGTGCTAGGCTTTACTAAAGAGATGTGCCAGTAACTCTGAATCTGGCTGGATTGATGTTAGTAGTATTTGAAAGTGCTAGATTTATCAAAATTGATTGGTAAACTACAAACAGAAACATTTTCAGGAGGAGACAAATACATTTAGCTGAAGTTCTTACTATATGTGGTAAGATCCATTTATTTTTCCTTTCTTCTGCCTCTTTGCTCTTGGTAAGTCAAAAATGAAATTGATTAAATGGCGATGATTAATCATCATCATCATTATCATTATCCTTTAGCATTGTCATTTCACCTTTTTATCTTAGCAGATATTTTAGGACTT